>NW_001834680.1:0-203297 GCF_000150035.1 Vanderwaltozyma polyspora DSM 70294
CGTAGTTTAAATTTTTTTACACAAACCCTTTTAAAAAATAATATTTTTTAACGAAAAACAAATTTTTTTTCAAATTGGTTCAACCCATATTTAATCCAAAATAATTGGTCCGGAATCGTGGAATATTGGGTCATTAAATTATTTATGAGATTTCTTCCAAAAGTTCTTGTAACTGTTTCCTCCTTTCAGGAGAATTGGTAGATGTTTTAATCGACTCCTCTAATAAATATTGCATTTCTTTAAGAGAACTTTCAAGTTTCTCATTATAAGATTTCATATATCCGGTAACATCGTGATCATCGCTTTCATTATTACTGACATTTGAAAATTCTCGTATACTCTTAAACAGATTCTCTAATTCTTTCAATTCTACTTTCATTACCTTCAATTCATTTTCACCATATTGAATGATCTTGGATTTTTTTGTTAACTCATCTTTTAAATTGTTATATTCTGTTAAGATCATCGCTTCATTCTCCGTATTATTTTCATCATCTGCTATTGCCATCTTGGGTAACTTAAGTACATCTTCCATCAATTTTTCTAAAGAAACACCACCACTATTATCTAAATCATTATTAATTATTTCACTACCCAAGGAATATTTAGGTACATCACCAATCAATTCGATTATATTCTTTACTTGATCTTTTTTCCATTGAAACTCTATATCATACACCTGCTTGCTCAAATGATCAAGTTTGCTCTTACTGAGCTGTTTTGAATGTATTTCCTGTAGCTCCTGTCTCAGTAAATTTATAATAGACTGCGGTATTTCACCATCTAAGCTTTCTATACTTTGTTGTTTATATGTTTTTGCTTTTTCTTGTACAAATTCTGTAATTGATTCATATAAAGGCTGGATCTCCATCTTCTTTATCTATCAACGTCCAACGATCAACACTAAAGAATATCTAATCTTCAGATATACTAGTCTAAAGATCCAGTGAGAACCAAATTTTCATCTACAGCTCATCTTTATAAGGTTTCTCTATCAATATTGTTAAACTTATATTGACGCTACTTTTTTTTTTATTTGACGCGTAATGTAATATTTCAATAATGAAACTGAAAGTGACATGAATTGAAGGTAAGAATTGAAAAGTATCAGCTTTTGTCCAATTAAATAACCTGATCCAATTTTATTTTATATTTTTAAGAAAAGAATCTATAAAATTTCTAACATATTAATAGTACTTTATTAATTGTTATCCTGAAGTTATGGTAGGATCTGACTTGAGAATAACTCCAATATTTTTCTCAAAGGTAGAAGTAGATGGACATATCATATATGTAGTAGATCTCTCTATTCAAGCAAGTCAAGGGAATCCATTGAGGAATTTATAAAAGTTTAATTTTGTAAACATCGAATTATTATATTAAATACTTATTTATAATTTTCAAATTACTTGCTCTAACTGTCTATAAAGGGTGAAGGCAAATTGAATTAGATTAGATATTATTTTTAAAGTATTAATGTAGAATCATATTTTAACCTTGCTTAAATTTCGCCGAATTATTATTTCTAATGTACATTTTATTTTCGTTATTATTAATATTATTATTATTATTAGTTCTATTTTTTATTGCATTGAGTTCAATACCGCTAAAATATATATATCTTTCCTCTGAAATTTATCATACAGTTGGGAAATTAGGCATGACAGTTGCTCTTAATGGGAAGTAAGTGTTTTGGTCATTGGCAACAGCACAGTATAGAGAATACCAACCACAACAACTACTCAATATACCAAAATAACCACCAGCCATTCTAACGTTATTATTACCGATAAAGTTACCAATACATAGGAATAAGAAGGTCAAATCCAAGGTGAATAGCAAAAGGAATAAACCCCAGGTACTCTTCAATGTACACATCAACATTAAGAAAGTGAATACAACCCAACCAGCAAGGAAGAAACCTGTAACGTTTTGTAACATTTTAGTGTCATCACCATAAGCTGATATACTATGAAATTGATCAGTATTAATACAACCAAAACAAATCCAGAAACCACCAAATGAAGAGAAAACGGTCATAGCGTAAGTATCACCAGTGACAAAACATAATAGACCAGCAAATAATTCAATAGCACCACCAAAGAACATAAAAGTTGAAATTAAAAATTTATTTTCAGTGACACCTCTAACGTTAGCGTTAACTAAAGATAAAACCAAACATGAGAATGAGAAAGAAGCTAAACCTAATGGAATTGGATTAGCAAATTGTCTTTGATTAGAAGTTGGAACTACATCAGCGTTGAATGCTCGTAGTAGATCACCGCGTCTATAAGTATGATTACCTAAAGTAACCAAATCACCATCAGTGACAATTTCATTAATTGTACGAGTGTACTGATTTGAAGTTTGTTGTTTTTCAATTTCGTTTGAAGAAGAAGTTTCGTAAGTCATAACACCTTCGTATTCTTTTTTATTACTGTTAACACTCATAATATAGCGGCAAGCACTTTTGTCTCTTTTGAGTTACTATTCAAGTGCAGATATAAAAATATAGATATATAGATATAGTTAGGGAATATAATAAATTGGAATGGAATAGTGCAAGAAATAATTTTAACAAGATCAATTAAAGATGGTAGTTAATATAGTTTTTGGGAAAAAATCAAATCAAACCACATGCATATACAAAATAATATGGAGATATATATAGGAAAACGACAAACCAAGGTTAGACGCAAGGAAAATATATTTAAATATATAGGAAAAATTGTAGAAAGTGGTAAGGCTGAATAAAGCTGTATGATCTTTAGTTTAACTTTCCAGGAAACCCAAAAGGAAAACGAAAATTTTTCTATTATCTTTACTATTAAAATGTGTTATTTTAATTATTATTTTTTGTTAAAACAAGTAATAACGACAGTGGGATGATTAATAATAGGCAGTAGATATGACAAGTTCCATTCCATGCGATGGATATTTACTATCTTTTCATTATTTTTTTCTCTGTTTATGCACTGAATGGTGGATGCTACTTGAGAAACGACAATTAATTGCACTCATCATTGGATTGTATTGTATATAATCGTTATTCAATAAGTCTAACCCTCTTGCATATATTTAGCGAGAGATCCATCGATGGTGAATGCAGTGCGATGACAATATATTTAATTATCATTTTTTGTATCCAAGTGGTACTTTCTGTGAGAAAAGAAACAAAAAATCGAAACCGAGGACTAACGAATCGCAGCACCATCGAAGAACGACAAGTGTTACCTAGAGCATTTAATTGTATCTGTCGATTGGAAAGAGGAACATTTAATATTTTTTTAGTGCAGGATTGAAATGAAAATGTCATCCTTGATGAGCAAGTAAAAAAACGAACAAGCACACAAACAAACAAACTAACAAACAAACAAATATTTGCGTTCCTAAATAACCAGAGATACAAGCAAAAATAAAAGAGTTTTTTTCTTTTCGAAACCAAAAAATACGAAGTCAAATTGAAGGAAAAACTGGAATTTGGCAAAAGAAAGTGGAAACTTAATTTTTAGGAGAGAGAGAAGAAAAAAGATACGATATTCTTGAATTCCTATAGTTTTTCTTTCCCTTGTCTTAAGCTGTCCCATGTAGTTGAGTATCGGTCGGTTGATAAGCAATTGAATTTTAATGGAATAAATCATAAATGAGTTTTTCCGAAAAACGAGATGAACACTCGGGTCGGATTTAACAAATCAGGAAGAGAGAGCACCAAGAAGAAGTAGTTCTTTTCTTTTGCAATTGGAAAAGAAATAAGCAAGATGGATCGTTCGCTTGCTAAGGCTAATATTGTGGACTTGCCATTATGGATTTTTGTTTTTTGTTTTTCATTTTTTCATTTTTTCTTTTTCTATTTTTTTTTTAATTTTTGTGTTAATTCTGTTGTTATCCTCCACTGCCGTTTCCTTGTCTCCCTCAAAGCGAGATATAAACAATTTGAATTTTTGGATAGATCGAGGGACACAAAAAGAAATATGGAATTCCAGCTTCCCATTTTTGTTTCTTTTTTTATTTCTTATTATGCTTTTCGTTTCCCTTCCCCCCCCCCCCCTCCTCCAATTGCACTGCTCTTATCCAGCGATATTTGAGGCTGATGGGCGTCTAGAGAGAGGGAAAGAGAGAGGGAAAGAGATCTAATAGAAAGCGCAACAAGCGAAACGATCGTTGCAGTTGGGTATGAGACAACCCTTCCCCAAACTGGCTTCCGCATTTCGAATTCACAGCAAAAAAAATTTCGTCTACGTTCTATTCTTAGTCTGAGGTGAGGTTTTTGTCAGATCAGTTTTTGAGTAACATCGATGCCAATTGTATATGTATATGTATATGTATATGTATATACTGGAATAGTTATATCAGCATTTGTGTGTAGCTGCTCATCGATAGAAAAAAAGATGTATAGGATGAAATTTAGTAGTTGATTTCGTTAAACTAACTAAATGTACAAATTAGAATAGTTAAGTCGGAACGAAACGTGGATAGATAGATATATCGAAGGTAGCAGGTTATCTAATGCATTTGAATATTTTGGAAAAGTGTCTAACTCACTTTGCGGTTGATGAAAGGCAGAAAGAGTAAGAGTAAGAGTAGGGTTAGGCACTATTAAGAATCACTTTCTTGAAAACCTCAAATAAGAAACTAGAGATATTGATATCTTTATGTTTTTTTATAGTGTGTAAAACTTAATTAAAGTATGAATTACTTGGCATGGTGTATGTACATTGCATTACTATCATAGTTCACAACAATTCCCATATATTAAGAGAAAAAAAACCACCCATCGGTTGAAGTATATTGGTTTCTCTGCATTTTCTTTTTTTATGTAAGCCCCATCTTCCTCTCCCCGACTGAAACTCCAGTAAATATCACCATAAATACTTTCATTGTAAACGATAATCCAACAGCATCTATTTATTCTGTTAATAATTATAGTTATTCTTGCACTAAATATATATCTATCTATCTATCTATCATTTTAAAGGGTGTTGGAGGGTTCTCCAATTATTTAGTCATTAACAAATTTTACAAACGAGCAGGCTGAATATTCTGATTTAAGAAATTATTCTAATAAGATCAGGTAATTCCGAAATTGTGACATCAATTAAATGAGGATACTCCTTAGTTAATTTTTCATTCTTATTGTTTTTCAATAATACAGTAGTACATCCTGCAGAGTGCCCACTCATCATGTCATCATAAGAATCTCCAACCATAATGACATTATGAGGTTCCAATGATAACCGCTTAATTATATGCAATAATGGTTCAGGACTAGGTTTCATTGGTCTAAAATCTCTAGTTAGTATAAAATCAAATTCTTGTTGTAAATGACTAGGTAAAAAGTTATTAATTAAGTGATTAACAGGTTGAATTAAATTTCTTGTACATATATTCATCTTGATATCATTTTCGTGTAAAAAGGTCAACAATTCTACTAGTCCAGGTTGAGGTTCCATTTCCATCATCGCTTTTTTCTCTACTAACTTCAGTCTTTCATTTGTAATTATTTTTTCTTCTTCTGTTTTCATTTCGTCCATAAATGTCAGTATATCAACTGCATCATCATCAAGTCCAATGCTTTTCCTCATTGCTGGGAACATCCATGGTTGTGGTAAGCATAGCGTCCCATCCATATCAAATATTACAGCCTTAATATTTACTTTACTAGCCATTGTATTATGCAAAGTTCGTATAGTTTTAAACTTTTTGAAGTTGTTAAACATTCGTCTCAAATCAAATACTTTACTTTGTTCTAATCAAAAACAGAAGATCTCATAAACCAGATTATATATAGACTTTCCGGATAAGGGTTTCAAAGATATTAAATGAGTCAAATTGATATTTATTTTCTGTTTAAAACAAAAATAAAATAATGCACAACTAGGAGCAAATACAAAAGAATGCAATTATCATTAATATAATCTGATAACAGACACAACTTTGAAATAAGTATTTGGACAAGACAGTTCCATTTGAGAAAAGGAATCTATTAGAATTTTAATAATGAAATGGATTAGTTCAAATTGATTACTATATATTTAACAACCCGAAGGTGCGGGAAATCACGCCTAAATTATTAATTAAAGGTATTTCCCTTGACTACTGTAAAATCTTGTCGATTGCTTCTTCCTGAAATTTTATATTAGCTGTTAACTGTAGAAGTGTAGTGTAGTAGTACATCGAATAAGACTACATACGGACAAAAAACAAAGGAAAGTTTACATATTCAAATACTCTAAAATATTCGAAATTCTGTACAACTATTTGTTTCTGGTATGATTTGATATATGAACCGAAAAGTCATCAGTATATTATCACGTGATGTACCAACGCAAAATAACATGTAATGGACATCTCTATTTATATTTAATATATGAAAAGAATGTGTCAATGATATATGGCGCTACATGAAAAATTCTGATTTTCAGCTTAGAGCCTACAAATTTTAAGCAAGTATATGTAACCTCAAGGATTTCTACAATTATGCCCTCTAAGATCCTTTTCTCTCATATTTCACCTTTTTGTTGTTAAGACTATGAAAAAGCTTGTTACTATATAAATTAATAATATATTAGTTGAAATTAATAGGAAGTGTTAGATGATCCAAGCACTATATACAATTTAAATTTTGAATTCACCGTTAAAGTTCATTGTACCTAACAAAATACAGTCATTTATGCCCATTTCAAAAGGCCACCAAAAAACCAATCTTATAATCCTAGATTGAGATATACAGAATAATACTATTTCCGATATTAGATATAACCCCTTATTCTCACTAACAAAATTTATGGGGTTTTTGGATATTGTAGTTCGCTAATAGAATGGTCAACTATGCTTTCCTGAGAGTAACGTCACTTGTTGTAGCAACAATATATCTTCTAAAGTGACTGTTAATTTATCCCAAACATACGTTCATCTATATATATTAGTTACTTAGTTCGTTCCTTAAATTTCTCTGAACACTTTTAAACAATATTCGTTTATTAATTCATATCTTAAAATATAACTCAAACTAGGGTAGAATCGTTAAGATGAAGGCGGTTATCAAAAATTTAAAACCGAAACCAAAAAATGGAAAAGTATATTTACAACACATCCCCATCATTGAACTAACATTTTTATGAATCAATAGAGATATTCTAATTGCATTACATTTCTATAACTTCCATCGTTTCATTATTTCTACTAAGAACAAATTTAACGTAATTACTCTGCGTATATATCAAATGGATCAGCTAAGAGTCAAATAAAACAATTTATATTAGGAAATAAAATTTGGTAAATATCCATTTATTAAATGAATCACAAAGGCAAATGCAGGTGTTGTATGAACATAGTCAACAAAATTAACAAGATTAATGTGTCAGAAAACATATAAATATCACGTACATTGCATATAATACTTACCCAGCCGCCTAACTATGATAATTTTGATGGTAGGAAATAGGACTTGTTTCCTACCTATCTCTTCTTGGAGCCAATGTTTCTTCCGATGAGGACTCAACTCTCAATGAAACTTATCTGATTTCTCTTCCAACTAAATTTTACCAGGTTTAATTACTTTGCTAATACCTTATATAGTAATTTGAATTTTCTCATTTCCCAATCAGGTAAAAAACCGAAACTTGAAATAAATTATAGTACAACATTTCTTTTTTCAACAGATGAAATAAAAAGAAAAAATATGTTCGAAATGGGTTTTTTCTTTTTCTGCATCTCAAAATCATCACTTCAAAAATAAAAAGAAAAAACGAAATTTAACTAACAAAATGCAGACAAGCATCCAATTTTACAACAAATGAACCTTTTATTAAAACATGAGACTATTAAAGATTTTTAGAATTGGTTCTGTTCATTGAATATCCTAGTATCCTAGTCTTTCAAAATACTTTTATATTGGATAACGATTAGAAGCAATCCTTTCTTTTTAATCTTCAATCTTTTTGGTCACTTATTCTTAATATGTGTTTCGATATGTGGGGGGAGGTAGAGAGATGGAATTGATGAATGATTGATTCACTAGTTCTTAATTATATATATATATATATATATATCTTGTATTGTATTTTTAAGTTGCATCTTTTTACTATCTTGGTGTTTACAATTCAATTCTCATTCTTAATTGAAAATAGCAACAAGCCAACAGACGCTAAACCCTTCAATTACTAGTACATAATGGTTGCTTTCACTGTTGACCAAATGCGTTCTTTAATGGACACTGTTACCAATGTTCGTAACATGTCTGTTATTGCCCATGTCGATCATGGTAAGTCTACTTTGACTGATTCCTTAGTCCAAAGAGCTGGTATTATCTCTGCTGCTAAGGCTGGTGAAGCTCGTTTCACTGATACCAGAAAGGATGAACAAGAAAGAGGTATTACTATCAAGTCTACCGCTATTTCTTTATACTCTGAAATGTCTGAAGAAGATGTAAAGGACATCAAGCAAAAGACTGAAGGTCGTGCTTTCTTGATTAACTTGATCGATTCCCCAGGTCACGTCGATTTCTCTTCTGAAGTTACTGCTGCTTTAAGAGTTACTGATGGTGCTTTAGTTGTCGTCGATACCATTGAAGGTGTCTGTGTCCAAACTGAAACCGTCTTGAGACAAGCTTTAGGTGAAAGAATTAAGCCAGTCGTCTGTATTAACAAGGTCGACAGAGCTTTGTTAGAATTACAAGTCTCCAAGGAAGATTTGTACCAAACTTTTGCCAGAACCGTCGAATCCGTTAACGTCATCATCTCCACTTACGCTGATGAAGTTTTAGGTGATGTTCAAGTCTACCCACAAAGAGGTACCGTTGCTTTCGGTTCCGGTTTACATGGTTGGGCTTTCACTATTCGTCAATTTGCCAACAGATACGGTAAGAAATTCGGTGTTGACAAGACCAAGATGATGGACAGATTGTGGGGTGACTCTTTCTTCAACCCAAAGACTAAGAAGTGGTCTTCCAAGGATACCGACGCTGATGGTAAGCCATTGGAAAGAGCTTTCAACATGTTCGTGTTGGACCCAATCTTCAGATTATTCTCTGCCGTTATGAACTTCAAGAAGGAAGAAATTCCAGTCTTGTTAGAAAAATTGGAAATCCAATTGAAGGGTGACGAAAAAGATTTGGAAGGTAAGGCTTTATTGAAGGTCGTTATGAGAAAATTCTTGCCAGCTGCCGATGCTTTGTTGGAAATGATCATCATGCACTTGCCATCTCCAGTTACTGCTCAAGAATACAGAGCTGAACAATTATACGAAGGTCCACACGATGACCCAAGTTGTATCGCTATCAAAAACTGTGATCCAAAGGCTGACTTAATGTTGTACGTCTCCAAGATGGTTCCAACCTCTGATAAGGGTAGATTCTACGCTTTCGGTAGAGTTTTCGCTGGTACCGTTAAATCTGGTCAAAAGGTCAGAATTCAAGGTCCAAACTTCGTCCCAGGTAAGAAGGAAGATTTATTCATCAAGGCTATTCAAAGAGTTGTTTTGATGATGGGTAGATTCGTCGAACCAATTGATGACTGTCCAGCTGGTAACATTATCGGTTTAGTTGGTATCGATCAATTCTTGTTGAAGACCGGTACTTTGACCACTTCCGAAACTGCTTACAACATGAAGGTCATGAAATTCTCTGTCTCACCAGTTGTCCAAGTCGCTGTCGAAGTTAAGAACGCTAACGACTTGCCAAAATTGGTTGAAGGTTTAAAGAGATTGTCTAAGTCTGATCCATGTGTCTTGACTTACATGTCTGAATCTGGTGAACATATTGTCGCTGGTACCGGTGAATTACATTTGGAAATTTGTTTGCAAGATTTAGAAAACGACCACGCTGGTATTCCATTGAAGATTTCCCCACCAGTCGTTGCTTACAGAGAAACTGTTGAAGGTGAATCTTCTCAAACCGCTTTGTCCAAGTCTCCAAACAAGCATAACAGAATCTACTTGAAGGCTGAACCAATTGACGAAGAAGTTTCTTTGGCTATTGAAGGTGGTAAGATTAACCCAAGAGATGATTTTAAGGCCAGAGCCAGAGTCATGGCTGACGAATTCGGCTGGGATGTCACTGACGCCAGAAAGATCTGGTGTTTCGGTCCAGATGGTAACGGTCCAAATTTGGTTGTTGACCAAACTAAGGCTGTCCAATACTTGAACGAAATCAAGGATTCCGTTGTTGCTGCTTTCCAATGGGCTACCAAGGAAGGTCCAATCTTCGGTGAACAAATGAGATCCGTCAGAGTTAACATCTTAGATGTTACTTTACACGCTGATGCTATCCACAGAGGTGGTGGTCAAATTATCCCAACCATGAGAAGAGCTACTTACGCCGGTTTCTTGTTGGCTGAACCAAAGATTCAAGAACCAGTCTTTTTGGTCGAAATTCAATGTCCAGAACAAGCTGTTGGTGGTATCTACTCCGTCTTAAACAAGAAGAGAGGTCAAGTCGTCTCTGAAGAACAAAGACCAGGTACTCCATTGTTCACTGTCAAGGCTTACTTGCCAGTCAACGAATCTTTCGGTTTCACCGGTGAATTGAGACAAGCTACTGGTGGTCAAGCTTTCCCACAAATGGTTTTCGACCATTGGGCTACTTTAGGTACTGACCCATTGGACCCAACCACTAAGGCTGGTGAAATTGTTGCAGCTTCCCGTAAGAGACGTGGTATGAAGGAAGAAGTTCCAGGCTGGCAAGAATACTACGATAAATTATAAGGAAATGTCATGAATATTATAGTATTAATATTCAAAATGTTTTTAAATTTCAACACATGCATTTTATTTAGTTTTCGTATTTAGTTTTAGCGCACATCCGATTTTATTATAAGAATTTTAATATAAGAATTTCAATATAAGAAATATAAGATTTTAATATAATTTAGACTCTCATTATTTTATTTATTAAAAAATGTTTTTGGATCTTTGAATATATAATATGCGTACTATAAATTGTATTTTCTATGTACATAGTTGACGTCAATTCCGTTTTGAAATATTTCATAAATTTCTTCGAGTGTTAGGCCTTTTACTTCTGGATAGCAATAAAACACAAATACCCAATTCAATACTGTGAAAGATGAAAATATTAAAAATGTATTTTTATTACCTATTTTGTTCATTAACGATAATGATGACATGGAAACCAGACTGTTAGTCAACCAATTCGTACATGAAATACAAGCAGCTCCATATGAGCGTACATTTAATGGTAAAAATTCTACGCTATTCCAAGGAATTGTCCCCATAGCTGAAGAGTAAGCGGCGACAAATGCCACTGTTGAAAGAAGTATCAATCTTGTATTGTCACTCTCAAAATTAGCGCTGCAAAATATAAGGCCTAGTGTCATTATTGGAATGGTAAATAAAAGCATCGTTCTGCGCCCAATTCGATCTACCAGCTGCATTGCTACAATTGTGAATATAAAATTAGTCAGAGCAATCGATATTATTGGTAGCAATGGATTTTTGACACCTAGTTTTGCAAATATAATACCTGCATAGTACATAAAAACGTTGAAACCAGAAACTTGTTGAAAAAACATCAATATGCAGCCGACAATTAGGGCTCTTTTTGAACCTGGTGTCAAATTTATTTTCCCATTTATTTGGTTTTGCTTGTTCATTGTTAACCTGTCCTTAATGGTACTCAAACTGGTATCATATAGATCCTCTGGAGAGGAATCAACAAGATTGGAAGTATCATCTTCTAATAAATCATTATTACCACTATTTTCAGCATTATCAGTCGCATCACTTCTGTTAGATTGCAATAATGGAGTGTATTCTTGCACTGATTGAATTTCTTCTTGATAATTAATAATATCTATAATAATTTTTCTTAACTTAATCAAAATCAAATAATTTGATGACGTTGAATAAATTGTTAACAATGACTTGTGAGCTTCTGTTATTTTTCCTTCACCTATTAACCAACGAGGAGATTCTGGAATAAAATCTAACAGTAGTATAAATAAAATAGCAGGTATTGCTGAGAATCCAAACAGAAACCTCCACGATTGACTGAAGTCTGATATAAGGTAAGAAACAATATACGCAATCAATTGGCCACTTGTAATTGCAATAGAATTTAACGCTAATATTGTCCCTCTAATTCTAGTTGGTGATATTTCACTTAAATAAATTGGTACACATTGAGCAGCAATCCCTACAGCTATACCTACGAGAAATCTACCAAGAATCAATATCGTTAAACTCATAGATAATGCTAGCCAAACGGCAGATATGATAAATCCTACAGAACAAACCGCTAGAGTTGTCTTCCGTCCATATTTATCAGCCAATGGGAAACCCAATATCGAACCTATGAATGAACCAATACTTGTGATTGAAGTAATTAATTCCTTATCAAAATTTGTAAGTACAGGTACAGCAATATCAGAAGGTTCTAAAGAGAGAAGGACACCGGATATCACACCAGTATCATAACCAAATAAAAGGCCACCTACTGTAGCTGCTGAAAAGAGTACCACTATTTTGAAAGTAATTTTAAATGGGATATTGTCTATATCATTAAGGGAAGATGATGTAACTCTAGAAAAGCTTGAATGAAGATCAGAGAAAGAATCGATACTCTCTCCCCGTATAAAAGATTGATCTCTGCGAACCTGATTCAACGATATCATAAATAATTAAACTGTTTTCTTTGTTTTTGCTTTTTTATTAAAAAATAGAAGTATTATTTTGTTATGTCAAATGCTAAGTATATTATGATGATAAAAATGGAAGGAAAGAAACAAAACTGACTATGCAATGTTAATATATAGAGCGAGATAAGTAAGGCAAACCCACTTAGGTGTTGATGTGAAATTATGTATTTCAATGAAATTATTTAAATCTGAAGTTATTTTTAATAGATGAAATAATAGATCTATAATTATCACCACAAACAGCTTGATCAACTTCTGATATTCAAAAATATCGAAATAAAAATAAAATAAAAAGGTGTCAATATGTAGTCACACAACCTTTCCAATCTTGATATATTCTTGAATATAACAATAGTGTTGAATATTTAACAAACAGTGATCCATATTCGAAACAGTTATAATTTTATATAAAATTGTACCTATTTAGTAGTCCTAATTTCTTTTCGAACGGAGGAGCCGATTCGAAGTCATCCTCATCTGCAACTTCATCAAATAGAAAAATGTGATCAAATAAAAATATCTCATATATATATATAGATACAGATATAGAGTGGCTAAAGACAACAGAGAGTAGTATACATCTATTAGTCCATTTGTAGCAAGTAAGCAAGTTATTCCAAGTGTAACGCTACAAATCAAGTTTCCTTCCCATGTCTCTTGCAAATTGTTTATATTCGATTCAATTAATCTTGTCGTTTTCGAAACCCCTGTGCTCTCTAAGACATCTCAAAAGGAAATAATAGATATGTAAAGGAAAATCTATGTATAAACATATATGTCTTACTATTACAAATATATGAAATTATGTTAAGAGAACCAGAATTGAGTTTGTACAATGGTTTGACGATAGCAGGTAACCTTACGATATTACATAAACCTTGTCATAAAGTATTTCAGATTGAAGCTCAAGTAAAAGGTGAAAATTGATATACTGATCTTATAAACTCACTAGATGGAAGGTATGTAGTACTACTTAATTTAGTAATGTCGTCCATAACTGTAGTTAGCCGACTTAACTGACCAAAATGATATCCTTTATAAAGACTAGAATTGGTTACACTCATAGTACAATTTTATAGGAGAAGAGAAAGAGGGAAAAAAAGAAAAAGAAAAGAAAAAATTACCCGATTGCTGTAATAGGTTAACGGTAATTGAAAGACCACCTATAATTAAGATAAATTCGAGATGTTGATAGGATTATAGACAAGGTACGGTGAATTCGTCGAGCAATGGGATTGAAACTATTCGGTACTAACGTATACTACTTTTAGTTTGGTGGAAAGCGACTGTATTTGGCCTTTTTCTTGCTTCTAAATGGGATTAGAAAAACAGTACAGTTGCAGTATTTTTCTTCCTTTCAGCTCTCTCTCTCTTTCATTTGACATTTGCTTTTCCTGATTGGGTAATTTTATTTAGGTTGGGTCCGTAAAGGGTAAAAGAATTAACTAATTACCTAATTAAAGGTGAAAAAAAATTTTTGTTAGTGCCCATTAAGAACAGAAAGTGAAATCGTAGATATAGTCAACTCTTTCAGTCCATATCCATATCCAGCTATTCCCTAGAAATATATATGGTTATATAGAAATATATATATATATATATATATATATATGATATTACCATTAGAAGTTATACTCTGAAATAGGTCAATGTATACATAATTGGTATTGGAAAACCGAATAGCCCTTTTCTAATATCGAAAGGTACTTTAATTTACTTGTATTCAAGAACTGGTACAATTACAAACTCGGATACTCACGTGTTTTAAACCTTGCATTTTTAAATACTTTAAACGCAACGTTAACACATATCTATACACAATACTAAGTCATTCCATTATTATAGTGAAATCTAACTACGCCTCTATTTTCAGTTAGGAATAAAGTGATAATATATTTATTCAGTGTATTTATGCTTAATTTAAGTCCACTGGTGGTACCTATTTAGACTCATTTCACATTTAAGAAGAGCAATCCTGGCTTAAACTGAAGATTTCATAGTAAGAATAGTAATAGAATTCTGTTTTTCTTTTTTTTTGGGAAAATATAAACTGTTTCGTTTCTTTTTACCGTGAGTTTGCAATATTATTTTACAAAGCTGCTAGTTATATTCGATCGATATTAGAAGTTCATTAATAAGGGTACCATACTATCAAGAGTTATCCTATTTTAACTTAGACAATTTATATTCTGGCGTTGGAAATCAATTAGGATCTATGGATTACTAGGTACCTTAGGATATATATTGAGTTTGAATTTTAAGGATCAAATTTTTGAGACATCTAATACAAAATATAGATTTATATAAAAACAATTACTGGCAAAAGAGATATAGGATACCAAATATTTTGCTAATAATGCCCACCTTCTGGAAAAACTTTCCTGGGAACCCGAAGAGCACTGCTACTGACCCCCTTCCTTCTTCGAAGCATCGTACAATCATGACTTCAAATACCAAATCTAATAATACAAATTCAAATGTTTCTAATAATAGTAATAGCGAACAGCAAAATGTTAAACAAACTAATTTAAAGAGACCTGGATTACCATCCAAGTCCCATTCATATTCAAACCCGCCATTCAAATCTAAAATGGCATCCGGTAGATCTAGTACTGATGATTACAGAGATTTTAGAAATAAGTTTCTATCTAACAACTACGATTTCACAGGTAGAGTATTTGGGGTATCTTTAAAGCAGTCGTTGAGTACAGCAAGCACTGATGTGATGGTCCATAGTGAATCTATTGGTTTCGGTAAGATTCCAATAGTTGTAGCCAAATGTGGTGCTTATTTGAAGGCAAATGCGTTAGAAACTCCTGGAATTTTCAGAATTACAGGTAGCACTAAACGTGTGAAAGAATTACAGCATATATTTTCTACCTCTCCTGATTATGGTATGAAATTTAATGAATGGGATGCATTTGCTGTTCATGACTATGCTTCATTATTGAGAAGGTTTCTTAATAATTTAGAAGAACCTTTAATTCCTTTATCTATGTATGACAAATTTAGAGATCCCTTAAAGTCAAGACCTAGAATACTGAAACATTTAACCAAAAAGGCAATGGAGCATCCAACTGCAGGGATTGAAAATAAAGTAATAAATCAATCAGAAACAACTAAAGTATTCAACCGAAATAATACTCATAGTAATGAAGACAAAGAGGATAGCGGAGGTATAGAAAAAGAACAACCGCAACTTAATCAAGAAATAAATGACGAAGATCATGTTATTGATACAACTGATCTTATAAAAGCTGAAGAGTCAAGAAGAAGAGCTAAGCATGGAAAGAAAAAATTGACAAACGATATCCGTTCTGCTCTAAAAGAGTATGAACAACTTTTTATTGATTTAAATGATGACTCAAGACACTTAACTTTGTACTTGCTGGATATGTTAACTCTATTTGATAGAAGATCAGATATCAATTTGATGACAGGGCATAACTTATCAGCAATTTTTCAACCGTCTATGTTATCGCATCCTAATCATGATATGGATCCAAAAGAATACGAATTATCACGATTAGTTCTAGAATTTTTAATCGAATACTCGTATAAACTGGTACCGTTCATGTTGAATGTTGCTAGACCAAATCAAACTGCAAAAATTGAAAATCCAAATAGAAGATCTTTGCTTTCTATACCCACAGATTTTCCAGATGATGAGGATGAACTTTCTTCAAAACCTATGATTGTTGCAAGTAGTATAGATGAATCTGTTAAAGTATTTCCTAAAAAAATATCTGATACAACAGAAACAGCATCAAATTCATCATTACCGATTAATAATAGAATTGAAAATAAGGGCATGACACCAGATAGATATAAAAATTCTATACCAGTTAATGAATATAGAAATATGAATGTTAATTTGTTAACGATACCGACACATGGAAGACCACATTCGAAATCTATCGGTTCAGCCTCTGTTCCACAAGATGTTATACCAAGTAATAAACGTAGATCTAAATTTTTAAGTTGGATTCATAAGCCTAATCTAATGAGTGACTCTGGTGAATTTAGTGTAACTGAGGAAGATGGTGAATTATCATTCGATGACTGTGACATGAGTATAAATAGCATTTCTCCTAATTCTGTTACTACACCTCAAAGTTTTCATAATCACACTAAACAGAGAATTTCAAGCCGTAACAGCAGTAATTATTCTATAAATATGCGTCCGTTCTCAATGGTGATTAGTACTGTCAATAAGTCAAACGATGAACTGAACCATCTATCACACAGTAACTCCAATATTGAGGGAAAACCTTCCACCTTAGGAGGTGTGGATCCTTCACCATCATCTTCACCAACGTCTGTATTAAATTCTGCTCCTCCTAAGATTAAAGTCGTTGATGAAAATTGTGATGAACAAGAATATACAACTGCCAAGGTACCAATGGTGAGACAATCCTCTGATAATGTTATGATGAATGTTGCACCAACAAATAAGAAACCACAGATGAGAGCTCATAGTAGTTTAAAGGTTGATAATAAAGATAAAAGGAAATCTTTTACTTCAAGTCTGAAGATTACACCAGATGTGAGGAGGAAATCAACATCTGCTAATGCTTCAGAAAGAGAAGCCAAATCCAAAAAGAGGCAATCTTGGTTTGGCCGTTTAATCAATCCATCATGAACTTAAAATAAGAAATTTATCAATTTATATACTTTCGATCATGACTAGGAAGTATTCTATAATATTTTACCTTATATTGTAACCTTATTCATACCAAATTATGATTTTTTATATAATTATTTATAAATTGTAATATAATGTAGCATTTGACACTATCGAAAAATTAAATCTGAGAGACTTTAACATATCTCATAAGTTAATAATTACAATGTTAAATATTTATGGATTAATCTAGTTCTATTATATCATCCTCAATAGTGTTTGTAGTCCTTATCTTCTTGATATTATCTTTATCAGAAGAGTCTTCTCTTTCCAATCGCTTTCCTTTTGACTGTTTATCTAATTCTAGAGCTTCCTCTTCATCAATCAGGATAATAGTTTCTTCATTGGCATTAGTAGCAATATTTATTTCCTCCTCCATATCATTAGATTCTGCTTCTTCTATTTTCTCTATAAGAGGCACTTCAATTGATGGCAATTTGATATAATCATCACTCTTGTCAGATACAACGGCGATATAAAGTTCTAGCGATTTCCTAAATTGATTAGAATCCTCATCACCTTCATCATCAGTAAACAATAAAACATCACCTTCCCCTAGTTTTAAATCTTCTAGTGTTTTATCTAATAAATCATCAAAATCAAAATCTGCTAGTAATCTTTGACCACTAACATCTAATACGGATACATCATTCGGGTATTTGAATGTTGTTCTAATCAGTTCAATTAATTCGCCTAGAGTTGATGTCTGTAATTTGACAGTAGAAACTTCTAGAACACCACGACAGACTTTGGAACATACAGCACAGTTACAGTTTGGTTTTGACAAATTTGGATTTGATAGATATCTTTGATTAGAAATATTACTTGCTTTTGAAGTAAATGCCATATTTATATCGGTAGGCTTCTTTACATTTGCATAATTCAATAGATTTAGAACACGCAATGAAACTATAGAGGATAAACCGGCAATGATAGCATTTGTTGTTGCAATTGCTGGGATGATATTACCGGCAATTTGCTTACTGTCAAATACTGATTTCATTGAAATACCAAAAATATACGACCTAATATTTGCAGCTGTCACTACAAATTCCAAAGTATCTTCATCATCTTTATCAAATTCAATTGACTTTTCTATGGAATAACGATTCATTAAAATTTCTGTTACATTAATAAATTTAGCAATCTGTTCTTCCAAAGACCATATTTGATCTAATTTTAATTTTGAAACATCTATCTTTTTGGAAGATTCAATATGTTCCAATGTTAGGGATGTTGGTTTTTCCCTTGTTTTCCATAAATTTTCAATTAATAATAATTTTTCAATATCGTGAATGAATAATTTTTCTAAAATATTTACTATTTTAGATGAATCTTTTGAATAAATAATTTTTTGCAATTCATGTAGCTCATTAGTTTCTTGCTTTATTCTTTCTATTTCTTCTTTATCTTCAGTACCCCAATCTTGTTTATCTTCTAACCTTTGTTCATCTTGATTGTTTTCAGTTATCGACGAGGCAAATAGTTCATTAAATAAGAAATTTTTAGCCCAAACGATACAATGAATAGGTAGATTTGGTGTTGATCTAATGGTACAAACAGGAAAGGTTTTAGGGGTTTCCTTTTTAGTACAATCGAAACATTCAGTTAAATGTGGGATAATAGGTTGAATATAGCCGTCAAAACCTGAAGTACCTGATTCTAATAATGGTAACGAAAGGAATTGAGCAATTTTATTAACATAACGTCTTGCAGCCAAATTATCCAATGCATTGAAAATGATATCAAACTGATTAAACCAGTGTAATGGAAATTGGTTGGTATCCATAATATTCCCTTGATATGGAATCAATTTTGAGTTACTGAAATGAGAAACAGCCTTCACAGCAGTAGTGGATTTTGGCTGTTTTATATCTTTCTGTCTAAATAGAAATTGTCTATTTAAATTTGAAAGATCTATAGTATCTAAATCGATGATATGAATTTCACCAAATTGCATTAGAATCAAATCTTTCAATAATTCAGAACCTATACCACCAGCACCAACTAAGAGACATTTACAATTTCTAATTTTCTCATAGTTTTCAATACCAACTATCTTAACGATATTACTTTCTCTTCCTGCCATTGAAACCTGGATTCTATTTTAATTCTCAAATTAGCACCAAATAACTACTGTATACTTTCGAACTAGATAATTTCTTTTAAATTTAAACCTGTAACTAGTGAAAGAAGATATTTTACCCACCAAATTCTTGATATCAATAGATATGAAGACCCTTGATAATGGTATAGTTTTCTAAAAGACTGGCCCAATATTTAAGATAATGTAAAGAAATGAACAATGTAGGAGATGGTTCTTATATATCTGTATATTTTAAATTATTGAATATTAAATAATGATAAAAAACAATCACGTGATATTAAAAATATATCTTAATATATCAATAATGCATGTACTAATGATAATGATAATGATAATAATATATTATAATAAACTTATTTAAACTTATTCAAAAATACTCTTTATAAAACTTCTAGTGAATATATACAAGGTTATTGCTAAACATACAGCGTTGAACAATGAAACCTCTGTTATTTTCATATTAAATATTTTAATAGATATATATATATACGTTAGCTTGTTTGTTTATTTATAAATTCTTGTTTGCCTGCTTGCTAAATTTTAAAGTGGTATGGTGCCAGTTAGATATCTTTATTCATGTTAAGAAGTTTTATCAAGTCTAATCCCTCCTATACCGTTAATCTAAGTGTTTATATACTTTTTTTCTATGTAATATTTAAAAGTTGGCTTTTAGTACAATACATCGATGAGGAGATGGGATGACAACAAAAAGACAAACGGTCATTCTTTTAGATATCCTTCTTATCTCAACGATTGTCATAATATTTTTTATTCGATAGTTTAGTTTGGATTGTTGTAGGTTTTTTCACTAAATATCTTAATTCACAAAAGAGAAAAGACACAATTCAATTACAGTGAAAGACCATTATAGTAAAGTAAATCTTATGTGACATGCTTTGTGAAAAGGATCCAAATGATCGTTCCTTATTATCTCTTCTCTTCCATTGAACCTTAATATCGGATGATAAAGTATAATCACCGATCGTCATTGTGACCATAGTTGATGTATTTATTTACATCACTGTTGTTTCTAATAGTTTACTGTTTTTGCCGTCATTTGATCTGATCGGGTAAAGGTGATTTACAGTTTATTTCCTATTTTGACATTATTACATTCTCTTTTAATGCTTCAGGACCCTACAATTATAAGCGGTATTGCAACTTAAATTTGACTAGTGATAGATACGTGTATCACCTTTTATTTAGTTGGTTTTGTTTGAAAAGTTTATACCTGATCACTATACAAAAAAGTCTACAGAATCCTTTGATTTGATTGCTTAAGCGCGATTCAGACTTCCTGATTAGATAGGTGTAGGAGAAATGGATTTTACAAGTTTGCAATTGAATTGACTCCTAAACAATATGTTTTTTGCAATTTAAGTAGAGAACTATTCGATAATTATAACTTTTCAAATTGGCATCTTTCATCCAGTATTTAAGAAAGTACGTATCGGGTTTCGTCAACTAAGAGAATATTTTACAATAATGCGAGTGATCTGGTACACTCTTTCTTGGTGCTTGAATTGACCCTGGACTAACTTCGAAATCTATATAGCCTACTTTGTATAAGAATGCTGATTCAATGAATACTGTTTAAAATGGACAAACATTAAATATTCTAATCTTAATAAGTTCTGTTTTTTTTTATTGAACTGACCCCATTGGTTAATGCACTCTTCCTTCGTAGTTTATCTTCGACGTTGCCATTTTGATTTTTTTGAATATTTGGCTTATTGCTACAAAGTTACTTACTGCAGTGCAGGAATCAACCTTTTAATGCATCGACAATGCAGAGAGGGACAAGAAAATTCATTGACAACGTAACTTTTTGATTTATATATATATATATATATATATCAGGGCAGTTGTGGAATTACAATAATTGCTGGAGAACTGTGATTGTTTGTCATATGATTTAAGTTTGTGAATTCAACAATCAGCACAAATTATAACTAGTACAACAGCAATGTTTAATTCCAGATTACAATTACGTACTGTTTCTAGATTCTTATCCACTGGTCAACCTTCAATTGGTAGGTTCACTGGTAAGCCAGATCCAGCTACTGGCAAATTTACTGTTCCATTTATTGAAGGTGACGGTGTTGGTCCAGAAATCTCTGAATCTGTTAAGAAGATTTTTTCAGCTGCCAAAGTTCCAATTGAATGGGTTCCTTGTGATGTCGGTCCAATATTTGTCAATGGCCAAACTACAATTCCAGAACCTGCTGTTGAATTAATAAATAAACATTTGATTGCCTTGAAAGGTCCACTAGCCACTCCAATTGGTAAGGGACACAGGTCATTAAATTTGACCTTGAGAAAAACCTTCAACTTATTTGCTAACGTACGTCCTGCAAGATCTATTCCAAACTATAAATCTACTTATGAGAATGTTGATTTAGTCTTGATTAGAGAAAATACTGAAGGTGAATATTCTGGTATTGAACATGTTATCACTCCAGGTGTTATACAGTCAATTAAATTGATTACAAGGGAAGCTACTGAAAGAGTAGTCAGATATGCTTTCGAATATACCCAAGCTATCGGTAGACCAAGATTATTAGTTATTCACAAGTCCACTATTCAAAGAATGGCCGATGGTTTGTTTGTTAAAGTAGCTGAAGAATTAGCATCGGAGTACCCAGATATTAAATTAGAAACTGAAATCATTGATAAATCAATTTTAAATGTTGTAAGTAAACCTGAATTATACTCAGATGCTGTCTCAGTTTGTCCAAACTTGTACGGTGACATTTTATCTGATTTAAACTCTGGTTTAAGCGCAGGTTCTTTAGGTTTGACCCCATCTGCTAATATTGGTGATAAAGTCTCCATTTTTGAAGCAGTTCATGGTTCTGCACCAGACATTGCTGGTCAAAATAAGGCAAACCCAACTGCCTTATTGTTGTCATCTGTTATGATGTTGAAGCATATGGGTCTAGATGAGCATGCTAATAAAATTGAAAATGCTGTTTTGACAACCATTGCTTCTGGTTCGGAAAATAGAACTGCCGATTTGTCTGGTACTGCTTCCACTTCATCATTTACAGAAGAAGTTATTCAAAGATTATAGACGTTTGAACTATATTTTTACCAATTAAGTCATCTATTAAATTCTACGTTTTAACTTATGTAACAATTATTATGCATTTTATAAACATGTCAATGTGAACATTCGATATCATACGTTAGTAAAAATTAAATGTTTTCATCGGAGTTATTCATCTTGTTTAATACTAGTTGATCTTCTTTGAAAAAATTCAAACATCCTGAATTGCTTTCGAATGATTTTCTAATTTCATATTCTTCTGGTATTACATCTCTTCTGCAATACATAAACATTAAAGGTGTTTCACTAGCATGTCTAGTAGCCTGTTTTATAGTATCTTTAACTTCTAATTCAGATGAACATTCTCTTACATCAAAATCACCTCCTGTAGTAGAACATTGAACTAAATTCCACTTGCCTGTTCTTTCCCTAATATAATATGAATAAGGTGATAGTACCGCCATTACCAATAGATATGGTTCACCGATTAGACCCAGCTTTCTTCCTGTTTCGACAATATGAGTTTCAGGATTGGATATATTCCATTCATTTTGTAATTTTTGAGCTAAATCTCTATATTCATTCATTTTTTGAGTTTTAACAATAGCCATATCATTTTTTATTTTCAGTAATTCTTCAGTAATATTATCTGATTTATTATCTCTCTCCAGGTATTCTAAAGAACTGTTGATGAACTTCAAAATGTCCTTACCTTGGAAGCTCTTAATGCTATTGATGTCATTCAAAATTTCTTTTGATTTAAATTGGGCATCCTTTCTTTTGGCTATGATATGTTTAATCAATTTATTTTTACAATCCTTCGTATAGATTTGGGGAAAAAACTCTAATGGTACCTCGACACCTTCTGGTAATGATATACCAGAGGAACCTTCTTCAGCTTCATCGAATACGATGGATAAAATTGGTGATATATCGCCCAATGAATTCCCTTGCTCTGATTCATCTCCCGACTCATAGTCACTGTCGTTCTCATCAGGGTATAGTAGCACATTAAACATTTTGTAAAGATTAGAATCATACTCGTCAGGCAAAAAATGGAATAAAGACAGCAATGTTGTTATTGGTGCTTGGTCGTCAGATGGGGTATAAAATGCAGAAGAAATGAATAGCTTCCTAATTTCATCTTCTTCAAATCCTGGACAACTCTCTAAATTAACAACCAAATACTTAATAAATGACGGTAGTACCTCATTTAAATGATCAGCTTCAGCCAATCTGATTTGAGATTGTTGGTCTAAGATGACAGAGAATATTTTTGCACAGACATAAGCCCTTTCAGACATTGTAGAATTAACAATAGATGATAATTTTTGTAATTGCCACAGTAACTCTGGTTGATCGTCATCTTGATTCATATCTTCGATTGGACAAATTTTCATCGTCGATTTACTTGTAGTTTCATCAGTAACAGATTTTAAAACGTTTTTCGGTTTAGAGAAGCTACTCCCCTTAAACCAATCTTCAGTAAAGGATAGATCTTTAAAATCAGGTCTCATAATGATATGTGGCAGATAATTTGTGATACATAAAGAATAAAGTGCAAAATAATTCTCAATCATAGAATTTGGAGGTAAAGGTAATATCACAGTAGGATCTCTTAAACGACTTTTATGATCCGAGTGTTTGACTATTTGATAAGATGGAGGTAACAAGTTATCTGTTACAGAATTAGTAATATAATCACTGTCGGACGAATAATAATCCATGTTATCAACTATCTTATCACTTACATAACAGTTCGAATCAATATTCTCAGAATTATCGTTAACATAGTTCTGGAATTCTGGTTGTAAAGGTTGTTGATTAGCAATCACTTCTGTCAAATCTCCGGGTTGGAATGACTCTTTATTAGATATTTCAACATGATTAGCTTTCTCCTTATAAGAGATGATTTCAATATCTGAGTTCTCAGCCTCTGCAGGTAACTCATTGGAGAATATGAAATTCACAGCAGCCTCTAAATTACCATTAGCTCTCGATAAAGCATCAATTGCGATATCTCTGGGAATACCCATTTCAATAAGAGAATTGATAGAATTCTCATTAAGTTCACCCATTACTACAACTATTCAAATAAAGGAAAAAAATATAAGAACAAACAAACAACTGCTGCAATATCCTTGGCAGACTGAACCAATGCAAAATGATGAAAATATCTTAGTTACCCACTTGTTAACCGCAATCTTATATACCCAAAAGTCTGATCTGTGTAACTAGTAGGTGGATTCCATCCATTTAAAGGATTCGTTTCTAATCTTTAAAGGCCTTTTCCTTAAATATCGTTAATATACGGAAGGCTAACTATGATCCATAATAAAAGATGAAAGAGAAGACCTGGTAGAGATAATGAATGGATAGATGAAGAAATTGGTTCAGATGATTGTCAAAATATTTATATAGGGCTTTTTGTAGTATAATACATACTTATTATATGGTAATTATCTATTTATTGAAATATTATTCAATGGCTGGTTGATAAGACTATTAAAGTTACAGATGCATTATTTCATTTTAAAATTAGAGACGTGAATTGTAATATATATAATTGAATGTCCATTTCATATATTGACTTTAGATAAGTGTATTCATTTTGATGGGTATGTGAGAGGTGAATTTATTGGATTAGTAAGTGAACAAACATTTATATTGCAATATTCTGCTTCCCAGCATGTCCCAATCAGTATTTGTCACGAATAACTCTTCGATTAGTTTAATCTGTGCTAATACACTGGCACCTTTCCAATTTAGCACTTCTGGATTCATATCTCGAGGAGGTGGTAATACAGCTACTGGGTACGAGTGGTCACCGTTACCTTGAGATTCTATTGAATTTAAATATTTTCTCAATTCTGTTTCAATCAGTTCTTTTATGGATTGTTTAATTTTTTCTTCTTCTTCTGGAGTGGTACTTGCTTTGCTGGTTGATTGGATTTCCTTGACTTGTTTAGATATATTTTTAAAGAAATGTGGAAAAGTTGTATTGCACAAAGCCTTAGGTCTCCAAATATTTATACGATCAGTAAGGACAAAATCTAATTGTGGAATGTTGGAGGTACCACCTACAACCATAATGTTAGCGTAAAACTGATTCATTTTAGAAACATCCATGCTGACACAGGCATTAGTAATACTTTGTATAATTGCCTTTTCTAATGGAACATAATTTTCTCTCCCGTCAACCTCGGTGGTTTCTAAACCCTCATATTCTTCTGTACTACTATTTATATTCAACACTTTTGTTATAATATCGAGTTCATTGGTGTTTCCCGCATATAAGTCGCCATCTAAACATTGTAGTTGAGAAACGGACCTCCAATCATTAATTGAATCAGTATATAAATCTCTTGAGACTGGGAGCTGGTCTTCAAGGTTGAACTTATTCTTAGAATCCAACTTTTTCAATTCTTGGAAAATATCAGGATAAAATAAAGCTAGTGGTGCTAGAATTACTTCGTCAAATACTTTGAATTCATATTTCTCTGATACCTTGCCCGGAATACGTTTGACAAAATTATATAATTGAACTGTCATGTTTGCATCCTCAAAGGTTGCATAATTCTTTTTCAATTGCTCGGCTAAGGTCCAACCATGTGTTGAATCTAAGTCTAAGTCTTGAAATGGGAAATTGTTCTCAAGTAGAAATAGTGTAAACAACCTTGTAATATCATCTCCACCATAGTCTAATTTGATTAAACTATTTTCCAAAACAGTACCTTCATCTACACATGCAATTGTAGTTTGGGTGGCTCCGATGTTAACAATACAGCTTGCTGTACTGATACCTGCACCGTAGCATGCGGCTAATGATTCTTGCATAATAGCCACAGCTTGGAATTGCATTTCTTTTAATAAAATTCTGTATAATGTCTCTATGTGACTTTTTTCAAATAAATCTGGAATAACTAAGATTACTTTGCACTGTTGAATTTGAGCTTGAGTAATTGATTCATCCCTTTTTGTCAATGCATATTCAAATAATCTTGTAACGTCAGATAATAGTTCTGGTAATGAGGAATAATATGGTGAATCCAAGTTCAAAGAACCACCTTTGTTGAACGGATACCTTATAATAAAGTTTTCTTTGTTACATCTTTCTGCTTCCTCACCAAAGTAAATCTTATCGGAATTGTTGATCCATTCGATTCTACCATGGTCATTCTTATCTTCAACAATTTCTGGCTTAGCTTGTTCGTTAAAAGTTCTGACCCTTTCATGACTGTTAGGTTGGATTTTTCTCTTGTAGTATCTCATTCTTTCTCTGAAACTTTGTTGTAACTGAGCTTTCATTCCAACTAAACGTTCTGAATCTTCGATTTTGTCAATTGATAATTCTCTGACATTTTCAGAATACAGAGAATTTTTTGGAATGGCTACACAACTAGGAACCACCAGCGGCGTTTCATCCTTAGCAAACCCGATCTTCAAATATCTAGAGCCTGGATGTATTACAATTGTTGTCGTTGGATCATTAAAATCGATGTCATCATCATTCTTATTCAAAACTTCATCCACTAATGAGGCAGAACTACCATTATTCAAAGCTTTTAGATCAACTACATCTGGTGTATTAGCTGTGGTTGAAACAGTTGTATTGTTCCTTAAAGTCTTTCTTTCTCTTAGTGCAAAAACTTGATCATCTTTCTTCAAGTAATCAGATGAACAATTCTTTTGGTTAACTAATAGCATTTGGCCAAATAAACCCGTTTGTTGTAAATGACTATTATCCACTCTTTCAATACCAGTCTTCTTCAATTTAGCAGCAAAAGCTTCAGCAGCTTTAAGACGACCTAATCTTCTTTTTTCTAAAAGATGTCTTGGAACTTTTTTATTTTCAGTTGTTGATGGAGTAGCATTACCTGAATCAGTATTATTGCCTTTCTCTGGACTCTCTGCCTTGTCTTGTTTCTTACTATCAGTACTCTCTATAATTTTATTATCCAATTTTCTCTTTTTTGGGCTAAATTCACTATGCTTCCCATTGCCAACAGAACCATGATCTCCAATAGGTGTACCCATTATACTAGACATTTCAGAAGGTTGATCCTGTTCTTCTTCATCCTCATCATCTTCTCCCTCAATCTCATCTTCTTCTATCTCATCAACCTCATCAACCTTATTATTTGAATTCTGTTTGTCACCACTAACTTCAGAACTATTACCTTCTCCACTAGCAACATCAGCAACTTGCTCTTCAAAAACTACACTGGAATTACCAACAGCAGAACCATTTGCTGTCTCATCATCACTTGCCATCCTATTCAAATATTGTATCAATCTTTAATCCCAATATAGAATCAGCCAGAACTAAATAAAAGATACCAACACACTTTGAGATTTGACAATTCGATTAACTAACAGTAAATCTTCGATGCAGAACCACTTAGTCTCTTGTAATCCCTCTAAACTATATATGTTTGCTCTTATAAATGTTTGATATATTTATTCAAATCGTTCTACTTCTTTTATAAATTCGGAAAGCTTTAAATATTTTAATTAGGTGGTTAATGTCAGTTAAAATCAGATTAAATGAATTATGACAGTTTGTTATTGGATAATAGAATAAATTGACAATTGAAGTATCCCAAGTTGTGATTCTGTTGACCAGATGATGTTGGATTTCGATATTCCATTTGTTGGTTTGAAAATTATGACATTTTTTTAACAGAGTCTAATTGATGATACTTCTAATAAATGGGTAATGTCTTAGTTAAAGATGAAGAAATGTAATTATAATATGTAGATATGTAAATGTAAATGTATTTATGTATGTATTTTATGGGTGGGTGGGTAGGTGTCTATCAATCATTTTGTCTTTGTTTTTATATATTGTTCGTTAAATTTTGAAGTTTAATTTCAATGTTCATTATGACATTTTCTTTCACATTGATATAGCATTTATTGAATCCAGCGAATCGGTTACTACTGCTAACCTGGCCTGTAGTAATTGATGTTTTCCAATTGGAGACATCCCACTTGAGTCCTCTTGATTCTATTATTTCAGAAGGTGCTGCTATTGGAAGAACTCCACAATTACCTATACATGTATCTCTGAATAAAGTTGGATATGTTAACAGTATGCCTCCTGCTTGTACCATGAAGATGATATCGGTTGGCGTTAAATAGTACAGATCGATGTACGGATCTGATTTTTCCAAGGTATAGAATTGTGTAATTGAATGAATGGTTTGATCAAATCTTCCATCAATGCCTCCTAATGCTAATAACGAAATTTTATTGAACTGTTTCGAGTCGTGTTGTTCTTTCATTTGATAATATAAAGTATGAATACCTTTTTCTCCTTCAATGCCATGGTTCTCACTAACGTCACTGCTTTTCAGCATGAGTTTGAAATCTGGTAAATTAAAATGTAATGATATTAAATGTGCACATTTGGTAAAATCTGTAGAATATTGACTCGATTGTTTAATGGTGACAACTCCGGCATTCTGGTAATAATGCTTAACATCGAGGTCCAAAGAATCAAAATCTCCAATAATATAATCCGGAATATATTTCTGTCTTTGAAGTTCATCTTCTTTAAAATAATTGAACAGTCTATTAGCTCCACCATCAGCACAGACTATCAAATCATACTGAGACCACAATTTCAGAAATAAAGGACCTATTGCGATCTCTTGATTCAATATAAGCAACGCAGAATCAACTGTGGAAACAGGTTTCAGCATAGACTCAACACTAAGAGTTCTAATAATATTTATACCATCACAATTGACTTCAAATCTGTCATCGTTCTCAACACAAGTTTCAGACATCGCAACAAAATACCTATTACTAGGATCTAAACCAATATTTGAATCAAAAAAAAATCGAAAAGCAATTGGAACAACACAACAGGTGGCTTATCGATATACCAGCAATCACTACCCTCTCACCATATGCTAATAGGTATCCCAGACTAACTAATCATCCATATTTATACTAAAATATCGCAATCTTTTCTAAATAATCAATAATTTTTCAAACCTTTAATTTATACATTAAAAATGGTTAATGAAGCCTTTAAAAGCTATTTAATACAATGCAAAACAATGAAAGGTTGAAGATATATCAGGAAGGTAATCGATAGAGCATTCGGTATTGGTTGCTTTGGGCTGTGTGTGGTAGGTGTTCAAGTTTGTGAGTGAGTAGTGTATCTTTTATGGTTCAAAGTTTGTTTAAATTCAGTTGGATATAGAGAGAACAAGAGATAGCAAGTAAGAAATTAGATTATTTAAAGATGGATAAACACAAGTATAGAATTGAGATTCAACAAATGATGTTTGTCTCTGGGGAGACAAACGATCCACCTGTTGAGACTACTTCTTTGATTGAAGATATTGTTAGGGGCCAGGTTATTGAAATTTTATTGCAATCGAATAAGACAGCTCAGACTCGTGGTAGTAAAAGTATGTTGCCAGAGGATATTATCTTCTTGATTCGTCATGACAAGGCTAAAGTGACTAGATTGAGAACATATTTGTCGTGGAAGGATCTTCGTAAGAATGCTAAGGATCAGGATTCGTCAGCTCAAACTGGAGGTGGTGCTGGTGGTGCTGGTGTTGAAGATGAAGTTAAAGGTGATGGTGATAAAGAAGATAAAGATGGGGCAGCGGTTATGAAAGTTAAAAAGTCTAAGATTAAGTTGCCCTGGGAACTTCAATTCATGTTTAATGAACAAGCTTTGGAGAACAACGATGATGAGAACGACATGGATGAAGATGAAAGGGAAGCCAATATAGCGACTTTGAAAAGATTGAAAATGGCAGATGAAAGAACCAAAAATATGACAAAAGAAGAGTACGTACATTGGTCAGATTGTCGTCAAGCAAGTTTTACATTTAGGAAAAGTAAGAGATTTAAAGATTGGTCAGGAATTACTCAGTTAACTGATGGTAAACCCCATGATGATGTCATCGATATTTTAGGTTTCCTAACTTTTGAAATTGTATGTTCATTAACAGAAACTGCACTTAGAATAAATAAGAAAGAACAGATACTTCTGAGTATAAAAAATAAATCGCAACAACTCATGCAAGATTTGAATTTTGAAACAACGGCATTGCATAGGAAGAAGCGACTATTTGATGGTCCTGACAATGTAGTCAATCCATTGAAGCCTAGGCATATAGAAGAAGCTTGGAGAATGCTTCAAAAGGAAAGTATGAGACAAAGGGCTTTGGGGAATTTCAAAGGTGGCAGAATAAATTCTAGAACCATAATTTTGTAATATTAAATAACACTACTATAATCCATTATATTATATATCTATACTTGAAACGTCAAGGAAAAAGTTTAGAAATGAACAAACAAAAATGGTTTTTATCTATATAGAAAATGATGAACAATTCAACATTAAAATGAGTTAACTATTGTACAAATGTATATTAAAAGTTTATATAGGCTGAATATTCTTAAAATATTTCCCTGTTGAAAATTGTAATTAGTATTAATGACAGACCGCTTAATAACGTTCTTTTAATCTAGAAGCAACGGTACGTAGGTTACCGTAAACTTTACCTGGAGGAGAACCTAAAATTAAACTTACGACAGCTTCTCTTGCCATTCTAATGTGAGTGAACCCACCTAAAATATGAATTTTTGAATCAGCCAAGACGATTCTTGTTCTTGTAGCATTTTCAATAGCAAATTTGGTCTTGCCATCTTTACCAGCGATACGACCAATAGCTCTTGATAAATGGTCACCATTTAAAGTCTTGACATCTTTAATTTCAAAGGTTTCGATATATAAGTCATCTAATCTTAACAAAGCGATGGAATCATCTAAATCAAAACCTAAAGTGAAAGCCTTTATGAAATCAGCACCTTTTTGCAAAGCACCTGGATCGGTAGTGTGTTTTGGGTTAGTTCTTAATTCGACAGATTTGGTCTTTAAATTCATTCTAACTTGTAACTTCAAATGATCAACTAGAGGTGGATATATCTTTGTCCAGTTGTTTCTCAAAGGTGTCATTCTATGAGGAGGAACTGCAACTTTTCTAGATTCTAACTTAACTTTGGTTTGCTTAGCATCCTTAGCCGAGGCAAAACGAGGTTTACCTTGTTCATCTAATACAACACCGGCAGTTTCCTTTTTCTCAACTGTTTCTTTCTTCTCATCGCCATCATCTTGATCCATCATATGCTCATCGCCATTACCCAGAAGCACCTCATCGTCATCAATAGCCTGTTTATTATCAACACCAACAATTCTACTGGCACTAGAAGTACCACTAACAGCACTCTTCTTTAAAGCAGTAGGAGCAACCATAATATATATATATATCTGTCTATCTAGTCTAGTCTAATCCAGTCCAGTCTTTAATTACCAAAACTCAATACTGTTGTTTCTCCCTTGATCTCAACCGTTATCCCACAATAAAATAACCTAAAAAATTGGCAGAATAATAAAACAATAAATAAATATCAGATCTCACACAACTACAACTCTTGAAACTACTTATAACACACCTCTATAAACACTTTTATCCTCTTGCTTCATCACATTATACTTGCAATTTTTAAATTTTAAATATTCAAAAAATTTTCACTTTTGCCTCATCGCATAAGGAAAGGTTATAAAATTTCAGAATTGCTCAAACTATAAAGGTCAAACCAGTAAACTAAGAAACAATTTACAATCTATAGAAGGACTAGGATAGTTTTATGGTTGTTATTGTCCTTGGCTAGTTTGGCTGGATAGTAAGGTTGATTTTGGTGACCGTTGTGTTTTTTTGTTCAAGGTATAGATACTTTTTTTATTAATAATTTGGTGGGTTCTTCCAAGGTTTTTTTTTTTAAGTTGCAATTTTATTTTTGGTTCGATAGTGACTGTCACAAGTTTAATTGGAAAACTAGAAATATAGGTTCACTTTTACTCATCCATTTCCTTTCTTTCTATAATTGCCTGTTGAAGTCTGTGTTTGCAATCGGGAGGGAGGTGTAATAGGGTTTTCTTTTTCTTAGCATGGCAGGTCTTTTGCCAAGAGCATACGGCGGTGTTCTTAGGAGAAGTTATATATATCTGGGGTCACAGTGCTCGAATTCTGTTTCTAGGTTGACTGTTGGTTCAACTTTCCGACTAGTTAGGATGAAATCTTGGGGAACCAGTAAGTTTCATACTAATGGTTCTCCGGTTTTGAATGAGATAAAGAAAATATCAAAATCTAATGGTATTACAATTATCAATCCTCTCGTTAATAAGGTAACTACTAATAATGTATCAACCTCTTCGAATGGTAAGGCAGCAGTGGCTGCAGCCACTGCTGCTACTGCTGTTAGTTTAGGATCTACTGGGCAGGATGATGCTTTGTCAAGAAATACAGATTTCTTACATATACAAAATATTCTATTACAAAAAAACCAGGATCGTATGAATAAGCAAAAATTATTAAGTGAAGCAACGAACTTTTATGAAAGGTTTAAGATCAATACAAAATGGTTGTTGATTAGAGGGAATAGGCCGTTTTCAGCTGATGAAATTGGGACTTTGTTTTCTTGGATTATACTGTCACAGATTCTATGGATTATTCTGGGGACAACTACTTTTGTATCGATATTACTTATCATATTCAATACTGTTTTTGCTAAGGAAATGGTAGGAAACGTAGTAGGGAAACTTTTGAATATCTTTCTTGATGGCATAGATGTAAAATTTCAAGATGCGTTGGTTCCTGAATGGAGAAAAGGGTGTATACGATTCAATAATGTTCAGTTGAGAACTCATCCACTCCAAGCCAGTGAACCAGAAAATATTAATGATTATAATGAACTTGTAAATAATATGATCGAATTTGACTTAAAATTGCACCAAATAGAATTATCCTTATCTTTGAAAAAATGGTTGCTAGGTAACGGTTTAATACAAGATTTGACCATAATGGGGATGAGAGGCAATATCACTGTGACTCCTGTGTCATTAGAGAACAAAATTGATGATAATCAACGTGTAAATTTGATAGATTGGTTTTCTAATCCGTACTATCATTTGGGAAATGTTAAGGTAACAGACTCTTCGATTATTCTGCATGACAACCAATTGAGTAAAGATTTTAAAGTATCTATATATAATTTAGATATGCCTCAATTACGATTCCAATGGATTATAAATGATTTCTTAAGTTCAAATGTTGTCGACGGTTCTATCAATCACTCTTTGTTCAATATTCATAAAAGACAGCATAAATTGGCCTATATCAAAGATTTGGAGAACGATTTATCTGATTGGAAACGTATCACTAGAATAAGGTTAGATTCCATCGATGTGAAAAAATTGGGTTTAAATAACTCTAATGCTTTTAATTGGATGGATGATGGGCAATTGGATATTATCGCAGATGTTATGTTACCAAACGAACAAGAAAATGAACCTGATTTTGACTTTACTCGTAATAAGAAGGAGCACATGTCCAAAAGTAATAACAAATATGTTGTGTTGGACTTAAAATTCAGGTTCAAAGATTTGAAAGCAATTTTCCCCGATCGAGCACCTCGTTTGTCTAATGGTGAAGAAATTCTTTCCTTGGATGAACTGAAGCAGATTATTCTATTCATAAACAGAAAATATGACCTATACCATTCATATGCCAACTCTTCTTATAAGAATACCTTATGGGATGCTCCTAATATCGCTATTAATAAAGCTAAATCATTCCCAGTAACTACAGTATTTCAATCCAAGAAGGATTTTTCAAATGAAGACTCTGATGAAGAAGATCGTAAATTGAAGAAGCAAATTATTCGATTTCACGATGATATATCAACACCAAATAATGAGCTTGTTTTAAGTTGCAAAGTAGTGAAAAATATTAATGAGCTGAAGAATATGGTTTTATTTTGGGAAACTGGTATATACGATTCTTTAAGTATGGAACTGTACATTGACCTGATGAAAATGGTTGAAGAGTGGGAGTACAAGAAGAAGACTAATTGGATGACAGATTGGGGTTCTTCAGTAGCCTCACAACTAATAATTGTAGGATTTGGAGCTATGGTTTAAAGAAAGATCACGATAAAAAAAAGAAAAATTAATGAGTTATGACCAAACTATTTTTATTGCATTGTCTATTACATGTTAAATATGTGTATTGGTATGAATTGTTTGTTCTTAGTAAGGATATCAAACGTACTTGCACATTTCTATTCTAATTTTAATAATATATATAATAATGATAATCCTTGTACATATCATGTAATTATTTAAATATTTAATTTAATCTAATTTCCTTTTGATTGCTTATTTATTTTCACAACTGGCATAAAGGAATCTTCCCTTAATGATTTATTGGACAATGCATATGTTACTGGCACAGTGGCGCCAATACCTGCGAATTCAGCTCTTGCCTTCTCATGTGGCAGTAAGGTGGAATTCTTCTTGGATTTTTTCTCATCATCTAACTGACCACTCCAACCCATTCCTCTTAATAGAGCTTCACCAAATTCTTCAACTGGCACCTCTTCGTACTCTTCAATAGTAGTAGTTTCTGGTAAAGAGCCATTGACTAAGTGTGACATCTTAGTTACATCGAAATGTTGTTTCTCTTGCTCTTCATGTGAGTGATTACTATTGATCGTATTCAATCCATATTTAGGAGCTGAAGATGTCATTTCATCTGGGAACACACTTATACGTTTATTAATCTCTGTAGTTCGCACCACAGGTTCTATCACCAACGGTTTGTGTTCTTCGACTTCAGAGGTTGCTTCAACATGTGTAATCAATGTTACAGCCTTCTTTTTAACCTCAATTTTCTCACCATCTTGAAATATATTATCACTTTTTTTTTGTTTCACTGGCTTCTTAACTTTCTTCTTGTTGGATTTCGATGAATTCTTTAAGCTTATTGAGAACCCACTCATAATAGATATGTATATATACCCTCCCAAGGAAATGACTATACTGTCATCTAATACACTCTTAAAGACTCTAAAGTTTACAAATAAACATCAACAAACCAATAAGTTCCTAGATGCTTGATATCTTCCTTTGATACTATTCTTTTAATCGTTCGTGAACACTAGTTTAATTTAATCCATTGAATCAATCGATATCGGAAGTTCTAAGTGTGAAATATTTCAAATTGATGAGGCATAAAAGACCCTTTAACAGATGATGGATATACTCATTGATTAGAAGTTAAATGGATACATTGCATGGGGAATTGGTGTTGGGTATGATGAATCGAATAGTGTGTAGAGGTAATCTTTTGAAATCCTCTTTTTATTCGAGCTCAAGAATCGGATATTCCAGCATTTATGATACTGGTTCAATTAGGAGTTTTACGAGCACAGGAATCCTAAGCAATAGTAAGAGTAAACTTACTGGTGGGGGTAATGTGGATGGCAACAAAGGTAATAATGGGAACGAAGATCTTTTGAAAGGATTCAAATCGAAATTGGACCATTCCAAGGATTTATTCAGTAAATATAAGTCGTTACTGGTGAAAAATATTGACAATGTTAAAGAGGCAATTAGGGAAGCTAATAGAAAGTTTGCAGAGCAAGAAGCACAAGCTGGTGTTGATTCCAAATTGAGTTACAACAAAGATGTATCTACGGGAGGTGTAATTGGTGGTTTGCCTTCTGAAAGAGAAATCCGTAGACGTAAATGGTCGAGAAGATTGGAATTTTATTTAGATTCATTACAAGAAACTATATTTTCAGCAAGTAAAGCATTTAACGATGTCACTGGTTATTCCAGCATTCAAAAATTAAGGAAAAGCATAGATCTACTACAAATTCAATTAGAAGTTATGAAACGAGAATTGAAAACGTTAAGAGTGGATTATGAAGAATCAATTGAAAAAAGGATTAATTCACAAAGACAGGTCAATGAATTGTTACAGAGGAAAAGTTCTTGGAGTGCCACTGATCTAGAGAACTTCACTCAGCTGTATAAGGATGACGCCACTAATTCCAAAAGGGAGCAAGACCTTAAAACTGAATTGAAGAACAAAGAAGAGGCTCAAGAAAAGATAACAGATGAGTTGTATAGTGCGATTCTTACGAGATATCATGAAGAGCAGATTTGGTCCGATAAAATTAGAAGGACTTCTATTTGGAGTACGTTTATGCTGATGGCAGTAAATTTATTCTTATTTGTAATTTTACAATTATTTTTAGAGCCATGGAAAAGAAGAAGATTAGTGAGAGCATTTGAAAGAAATGTGAGAACGTCTCTAGAAGCGCAAGCTGCCGATCACCAGCTCCATTATGAACAACTGAATGCACAATTGCAAGAACAATCGAGATTAATTCAACAAGAGTTAGAGATGGAGAAATTTAAAGATGATAAGAGAAAACAGGATGAACCTCAAACCCCATCGACAATATGGGGATGGTTCTTACAACTAATCAATAAACTACAAAATTTAAGCCCAATGGATATGAACTGCCAAACAAATTTCAACACGTTGCAAATATATCTATTAGTGACGTCTGTTGGTGTCATTTCTTCGATTCTAACGACACTAATTTCATAAAACAAAAAATGATGTTTCATTCTTTCGCTGCCCATATGAAAAGCAAACAAACCCACTTACTCTAATAGGACAATCACACATAGTAAGCAGGGTTTCCATCCGTAGCCTCAATGGCACACTAGTTGTAACAATCAAATCTTAAATAGTTGTTTGCTGTTGTAGGTTCGGTGGGTATATTATGTATATATTACTCTATTGTATATTAAATCGATATTATATTCTTACGTACATTATGATATTGTACACGTGACAATGAACAACCTTGTACTAGTACTTCAGCATAACGTAACTTAACTTACCTCAACTTGATTTAAGTTATGATATACATACATATTTATTTTAATTATCGGTATAAACTAAAACAATTGTTGGTGGCTCCAATCAATGTATGCGCATGAACAACTAGTATCACTCGGTTTTACGTCATAGCAATACAAGCAATTCAAAGGTCTCTCATTACAGTCAGTGAGTCTTCAGCCATACCATGGTTTAGCACGTGACACCCCCAATGCCACCACCATTGGATCTAAATTACCCGGATGTTATAATTGTAATTGATATCATTTCATACGAGTGGCAAAATTAGGATTTAAAGGTTTTTAGAAAAGGAAGAACCCAAAGCTTGAAGTGAATAGTTCAATTGAAGATTATACATTATTTATATATATATATATATAGAAGAGGATATCCAACGGTAATTGATCGATAACATCAAGGCTAATCTGCGATTCAACAGCTACTATAGTGTGTTGTTGGTTTTTTTGTTTATTAAATTATACACAGATATTCATATATCTTTGATTTAGGTTGGGATATATACATATATATATATATAAGAAGCATTTTAGAATTGCTCGGAAATAGACACAACTGTTTAAAAGGGTATCGTTATCAATTTACTGAAGTTATTCGAGTATCATAAAGGAAATACATATTTATTATTATTATTATTATTATTAGTTGAAACAAAATGGAAGAATTAGGTATTAGCAGCGCTGGTGTAGAAGTTGCCGAAGAAAAACCTCTGATGAAATCATATGGGTCTCTTTTGGCTCAATTAGGACAACAACAAAGTGGAAATGGATTGATCAGTGGGAATAATAGTGATGTCTACTTGAAATTAAAGAAATTAGAAAAAGAATACGAATTGTTGACTTTACAAGAAGAATATATCAAGGATGAACAACGTCATTTGAAGCGAGAATTATTAAGAGCTCAAGAAGAAGTTAAAAGAATTCAATCGGTTCCATTAGTTATCGGACAATTTTTAGAACCAATTGATCAAAATACTGGTATCGTGTCTTCTACTACAGGTATGAGTTATGTAGTGAGAATTTTGTCTACATTGGATCGTGAATTATTGAAACCTTCCATGTCAGTAGCTTTACATCGTCATTCAAATGCATTAGTTGATATATTACCACCAGATTCAGATTCAAGCATATCTATAATGGGTGCAAACGAAAAACCTGACGTTACATACGCAGATGTCGGTGGTTTGGATATGCAAAAACAAGAAATTAGAGAAGCTGTCGAATTGCCATTGGTTCAAGCAGATTTATACGAACAAATTGGTATTGATCCACCAAGAGGTGTTTTGCTATATGGTCCTCCAGGTACAGGTAAGACTATGTTGGTCAAAGCTGTTGCCAACAGTACAAATGCTTCATTTATTAGAGTCAATGGTTCGGAATTTGTACATAAATACTTAGGTGAAGGTCCTAGAATGGTCCGTGACGTTTTCAGATTGGCAAGAGAAAATGCACCATCAATCATTTTCATTGATGAAGTCGATTCTATTGCCACCAAACGTTTTGATGCCCAAACAGGTTCAGATCGTGAAGTACAAAGAATTTTAATCGAACTATTGACACAAATGGATGGTTTTGATCAATCAACAAACGTAAAAGTCATCATGGCCACAAATAGAGCGGACACATTAGATCCTGCATTACTAAGACCTGGTAGATTAGATAGAAAAATCGAATTCCCATCATTACGTGACAGACGTGAACGTCGTTTGATTTTCGGTACTATTGCAGCCAAGATGTCATTGGCACCAGAAGCAGATTTGGATTCATTAATTGTACGTAACGATTCATTGTCAGGTGCTACAATTGCGGCAATCATGCAAGAAGCGGGTCTACGTGCCGTAAGGAAGAATAGATATGTCATTTTACAAAGTGATCTAGAAGAAGCATACGCAGCCCAAGTTAAAACTGATACAGATGTAGATAAATTTGATTTCTACAAATGATCTATCCGATTTTCAAATTAAAAAAAAATAACAATCATAATAATCATTCTCCAAACACTGATATGTATTTATACATGTGATATTTTTTTTTTGCCCAAACCAAAAGGATAGACTTGATTGATTCATTTCCCTAATTCCAAAACGATAACGATCATAATAGGAATTTTACTTTACCATTAAATAACGCATTATGTAGGGTCTAGTTTAATCTAATGTTAATAATAAACGCATCTAAATACTAAACGTACCACGTTGTCAGTACTAAATTTACATATTATTGATAACCGGAGTAATTGGTTAATCAACAATTTGACCCGACTAAAGCTCACCCACTCATTAATTTATAATTTAAATAAACATTCAAATCAACTTGCAAACTATTTCATCGGAATAAGCCTCCACTCCCCAATTGTGACTTGAATCTCCCGTAAACTCTTGATTACATCAGATCATTAATGAAAAATATGCTGTTCTTTCTTGTATTCGAATGCTTTTCCACATCTTAAAATTGTATATCGCTTAATTAGGAAAAATATCGAATTCCGAATTACAATGATAATTTTTGACATATTTAAGAATAGTAGAAGTTAATAACCTAATCATTAGGTAAGGGACAGGGAGTTTCTTGGCTATAAAGTTAATTGTTGGTATTAATTGTTGATCTCCTAGGTATATTTGATCCATTGAATATTGTGTATTGTTATGATTCGAATTTGGAGATGTGTGAGAAATGACATTAACGGAATCTTTAGTAATAGACGGATTGTAAGATATAAATATCATGGAAACCCCATAGTTCCAATGAATCTTAAGAGAGGTTTACGAAGCTCGTCTGGTACTGGTACTGGTGGTTGTGGATTATTACAAAAATCTATGAGTTTGAATGTTGATGAGCCATCAAAGAATGGTAACTTTATCGATAGTTTGAAAACTACGAAATTTCCAAGCAAAGGGAAATTACTACCAGATGATGATGAAAAACCAATAGACTTTATGAATAAATTACCAGAAGAACTGATATCTGGTGGGAACGGGTTGAGACCTACCAGAGCAGAGAACGAGTTTGATTCTATGAAGTATTTCAATATTTTGAAAAAAAATGGATTCAATAGAGAACAAAGTGAATTGATCGTTTCATTACTATTCGAAGTCATGAATACAGAATTCTTTAATGACTATAATAATAAGTTTTTAAGGAGTGTTGAATTAGACAATCAATCTCACTTGTTTCACGTTGCTGAAACGGAACTAAAGTATACGATTCAAAATTCAAGGGAGACTAAACTAAATGAATATCATTTGCAATTAATGAAATTGAACAGAGATTTGGATACGATGCATGATGAACTCCATGGTATGTTAATAAATTACATTCAAAGGGATTCGAAAGTTGATTTTAATAATCAGAAAATAGAAAACACATTATTGGTAAGGACGATAAAATTGGCTTTGGCAGATTGTTCTAATAGGATTACTACAAAGATTCTAGGTAAGACAAAATCTGATATTGAAAATTTGAGATGGCAGACTACAAGGAGCGGTCTTTTAGCAATTACAACGTTAGTATTTGTTATAATGTGGGGGATAAATATAAGTAAGAAGATTACTGAAGAGAATGAAAAACCAGTTGAAGTAATATTGCATACTATTGATCAAGAAGAAAATGAAGATAAAGAAGACAAAGTCAAAGAGCAAGAGTCCTCAGAAAAAAGTGAAGATATTAGAGATTTCGAACTCTATTACGGTAGAAAATTCGATGGATTAGATGAAGATTCCAAATAACCAATTGAGATTTAATCGTTTTGTAACCATCATCACTGTAAATAGTATTATTGGGAATATATAATTATTTAAGAATATATATGTGTAGAGAGAGATTTAATAACATTAAAAATTGTGTATATTTATAGCTTATGAGATCTTTCCTTCAGTAACAATTGTTTGAATCTTCTTTGAGGTTCACCTTGTAACCAAAACTTTAAAGCGTCATTAACTTCAATTGAGTTGACTCTTATTATTTCATCTCTGAGAGAAGAGTGGATCAAATTCTTCATTCCCAAGCAACTTGGTAAATGTAAGTATTTAATTTTTTCACTTAGGTCTTTTAAGACAGCTGAATTAAACTCGTCAGTATCTTCTATCTTGTAGTTCTTTACAATAATATTACCCTTTAAAACGTCATATTTAAAGGGTTGACTAAAGATTAATTTTTCGTAAGCTACATTATCATTGATTTTTCTTGGTAATGTGACTGAAGTGGCACCTTCAGTGATCAAACCTAAGGAAGCAAATGGGAACAAAAGATAGACTAGATCATTTTTTGAATAGACGATATCACATAATGCTACAATTGCAGCTGACATACCGATAGAAGGCCCGTTTAAACAACAAATTAGGACCTTTGAATGTCTAGCAAACATATCAGTGACATACAAATTAGTAGCAACAAAATTGCTCAACCATTTCGTCAATTCAGGATCATTACTGTTCTCATTTTTAGCTGTTATATTTGCAAAATCTGCACCACTTGAAAAGAATCTACCAGTCGAAGTGAGCACAGTGAAATAAACATCTGGATTATTCTCAGATTTTTCCAATAATTGACCAAGATATAAATAATCTTCTCTTGTCATTGCATTCAAATTTTTTGGATTATCCAATTTGATGACGAAAAATGGACCATTGATGGTATATTTAATTTTATCTTCACTTTTCAACTCCACCATTTTCGATATTATTAATTTCCTTAGTTTTAGTTGCAGTCCTATTCCTAGTCCTAGATCTAATTTTAAGAAGTATAAAGGTTAAGATGCTATAGCATACCAGAGAACATACGCCGATGAAAGATATCTTGAATCAGATTGATAGTCATGAAAACAGTCTTGTCTTATATACGAATCAAAAATTCAATCTCCGAAGGTTTGGGGGGGTCAGCCTTGTATGATTGATTTTTTTTTTTTGGGGGGGGAGCACTTGTAGTGGTATAGTCGTTGCAGTTGTAGGGGGTATAAACTGCAACAAACACGAGGAAAGATGCAAGTAAGTCACTAAGATCATCATCTCCAATAATCCAATGAATTGTTATGGTATGTATTGGCAGAAAAGTCATCCAAAAAAGGCCATGTCGTTGTCATTAGAGACAGGTGACAAATTGAAAAATTTCAGTAACGGGTTTAAATCCTAAGGTGTTCAAAAGACACTAATTGTCAAAGGTATAGATAGATATTGAAGAGTACATAATAAAGTTATGGGAATGGCATAAGAATTGTACAGATCAGAGTTGGCTTTTTGCTATGATCTTTGTATGTACATGTAAGTTTCTTGAGGGAATTGTCTTAAAATGGTATGCGTTTCTGTCTAGATGAGTTTAATTTTATAACTTTTACGATTAGGTTAGCTTAGATCGGTTTCATAAAGGACAAAACTAGAAGAAAATATATTAATTGATTGATCTTGCAGTGTAGTGTTGAATTCTGTGCTTGTGAAAGTTGTCGAAATTGTGTTGAACCAGTAAGATATTCTTTATATATGTCTTCCAGTGCCAATGACAATGAGAAGTTGTGTGGGTGTGTCAGTATTATTCCTCTTTCCAACAACACCACGTGACCAAGCACGTCTCACGAACACGGTCAACTTATTTTACTTCTTTTGGGACCAAAGTGAAGTCCGGGTATCATTTGAGAATTTGATATTTTTTCATCACTCTAAGTGATATCAATATTAATTTTAATATTGAAAAACTCAGATGATAAAAATGGTTCAAACCATTATGGTACATACTATATTATGAAAAGCTAGAGATACATATTGGTTTGTATATTTATTTATACTCTTGTGAACTTTCTCATATAGCCAGACGTCTCTGTTAAGGTCAATTACACTGGGAACCTGTTGTTTTATATCCTTTTGATCAACACCATCCTTTTTTTTCGAGGTTTTTCTTCCCTCTGTTTTATAATCTACATCAATTAATTTTGTATTATTATTAATTATAAAGACTGGATTTATTCCTGAATCTTGTTAATTTACTGTAGAGTGATCAATTGGCTAGCTGTGTTATTTTTGTTTTAACTGTCTGATAGAATCTCCCTGCGTTTTGACAAGAGACAATAGAGTGGAAAAAGGAAAAAACTATAGATCATAATCCTTTGATTTTATCGCTTTCATTTAATCTGGTATCTTCCCATTATCAAGAGATAGTGGATTGGATATACTTTGAATTTGCCTTTATCTGTTATTTGATTGGTATCCCATACATAGATATCATTATCTCTCATCGCCCCCCCTTTTTTTTTCTTTGACATTTCATTCTAATAGCATTTTAATTTTTTTAAAATTTTTTTATCATTATTATTAAAAGTAGTGACTAGTATACACAATGGGTCTTCTCAATTCTCAAGATAAAGAAGTCATCAAAAGAGCTTTACCAAAAGCTGCTAATAAAATTATAGATGTAGCTGTTGCAAGACTTTATATCGCTTTCCCAAATAAAAATGAATGGAAATATACTGGCCTATCGGGTGCCATAGTATTAGTCGATGATCTAGTAGGAAACACGTTTTTCTTAAAATTAGTAGATATCAGCGGTCACAGAGGTGTACTATGGGATCAAGAACTGTACGTGAATTTTGATTATTCTCAGGATCGTACTTTTTTCCATACTTTTGAAATCGAAGAATGTTATGCTGGTTTAATGTTCGAAGATATCGCAGAAGCTTCTCATTTCTTAAAAAGAGTACAGAAACGTGAAAGATACGGTTCTAAGAAAACTTTAAATAACAAAAATGCTATCGCACTAACGAAAAAATTAAATACTGAAAATAGTCAAAATAGATCTCACGGCCCAAGAGGTGAAGCGTTAATAGATAACCAAAGACAAAGATACAATTATGATAACGCTGAGTACATCCCAATAACGAAGAATAAAGCTCCTCCACCTCCTCCTCCAACAGCAGCTGCTCCGAATTATGAAGCTAATGATTACAACGACTATAACGATACTTCATCAGAGTTTACTGCAAATAGTTCGCGTACAAATACTCCAACTCCAAGTGTTCCACAGTCACCACCACCAACAACTACCCATGAAACAGGGACTCATCCTATCCACAAAGTGCCGCCATTACCTGCACAGTTTGCACAACCAGCTTCGAATCCATTCCCAACCCCTCCAGCTCCACCAGCTGCAAATAATGCATTTCCAATTCCAGTACCACAACCTCCCCCAGGTCAAACTCCATATCAAATCCCAGCTCCAAATCAACAAGTCGGTCAAACACCATTCCCTGTTCCTACAATGAATAACCAATTTGCAGCTCCTGGTCCCCCACCTGCTTTACCTCCACAGCAAAATAGACCTGTGCCAATGCCACCAAATGCTGCAGGAAGACCAGTCCCACAACCTCCAGCAAGATCTGGCATTGCTACCGGCGCAGGTAGAATCCCACCTCCAGCTCCTCCTTCAAGACGTGGTCCTGCACCACCACCTCCACCACATAGATCAAACACTGTGCCTGGAAGAAATGTACCACAACCACCTTCAAGACGTGGTCCTGTTCCTCCCCCACCTCCAAGGGGGGCTAGACCTCAAGCAGGATATACAGCAGCTCCACAGAATAATATACCAATTCCCCCACCACCACAATCTACATTCCCTGTATATCAACAGGCTGCCCCTGCATATCCTAATCAACAGCAAACATTTGAAACATCACCACCACCACCACCCACAACTTTTGGTGCCATCCCATCTCCAGTACCAGCGGCATCTATTCCAGTAGCTGCTGCCTCTAGTATCCCCCCACCACCTCCACCACCAATGGCAATGCAACCTGCTCAACCTGCAATGGCATCTAGTATTCCTCCTCCACCACCTCCGCCAGCAATGTCATTTGGTGCACCTCCAGCTGCTAATGGAGCTGCTCCACCACCACCCCCACCACCTCCAACAATGGGCGGAGGAAGCGCTGGAAATGGTCCAGGTGGGTTGGTAGAAGCCACTGGTGATTCAGGCAGAGATGCTTTACTGGCTTCTATCAGAGGTGCCGGTGGTATTGGTGTTTTGCGTAAAGTTGATAAGTCTCAATTGGATAAACCATCTGTATTACTTCAGGAAGCTCGTGGTGAACCAACTCAAACCTCTGCTCCGTCTGCTCCTGGTGGAGGTGCTGCTCCTGGCGGCGGTCAAGCCTCATTGGCGGATGCCCTAGCTGCAGCATTGAACCAAAGAAAGACAAAGGTTGGTGCAAATGATGACTATGATAACGGTGACGATTGGTAAGGCATAAATAATTCATCTATATAATGAGAGTTTAGATGTATATAATTTATTGGTCATGTATTTTAATTAAAATCGAATTCTACAATAGGTCATGAGATTATCAGAAAAAATGCATATTTATTTCATTTTACTTTACATAAAATTCTTATTTTCCAATAATTATCTAAATATATATTATATTAATATACAGTCATTCAGTTTTTAGATTGATTTTCGAAATATTTTAGTTCCCAAACTTCTATCCATTTTGATTTCTTTGGGTCAGTTTTATTAATTTTTTTGATGACACTAACCATATCTTTCAATACTTTATTTAAAGTTTGAATATTTTCTTCAAAATCTGATTTTTGGAAAGTTTCATCTGACATGAAGATATCAGAGATTAATTCATCAACATTTTCAATGACTTGAGAGTGCAACGTTTCCAAACTATTTAAATTAGTTGCTTTATAACTCGATTTTGAAGACTGTGAAATAGATTTTGTAAATGATGATAATAATAACTTTATTAATTTAATATTATTTTGCCATTCTTCCATGAATTGTGTCATTTGCTCTAATATCAATGATTTTCTATCTTCAGTTTTGCTAGTTATAGTTAAATTTTCCATATTTTCTTCTAGATCATCGTCATCACCTAGTATCATATCATCTCCACCAAATTCTGGCTCTTCTAACCAATCATTGACATCATTTAAAACATCACTTAAAAGGTCGATATTGTTATGAATATTTTCACATAGTAAACCTGAGCTGCCCTTTTTGGCCAAGGCATCTAAATTATCACAAGAGGCCCAAATAATACCAATGGATACCAATCTATCACCACTTTCTTCTTTATCTTTTGAATTGGTTTGGGCATCTTCATCATTGGCTAGCATTAAATTCAATTCATTTGATAAAAGAGATACACCGTTAAGTAAACCTAATATGAGATCATCTAAGGATTGTAAGAATTTTTCAGTGTATAAATCATCTTTATTTGAATAAAATAATGGCAATAATGATAACAGATAAAAGATGGAGTTTGTAAAATTTTTTAGTTCATTAAATATTGGATTGATGTTTGAATCTTTATAGAATTTATCAGGATTACAAACGATACCAACTTTTGTTGAATGAGCTTTAATTATTTTTGCCAATTTAGATAGTTCTAAAATTGGTGTTGAATCTTGTAATGAGGTAGTTGAAGATATTTCTCTTAGGTGTTTGGATTCAGAATAAGGTTCAACAAATTGAGAATCTATGTTATCTACCAATTCTCTTATATTCTCCCTTGTGATTGACATTATACTTCCTATGATTGGTGCCCTTATTTTGCTTAATTTCCCACTATTAAACTTGCGATGAGGTGATGACTTTAGCAGAAGCAATATCGTTCTTAAATGAAAAGTAAATTGGAAATCGAACGAAAAAGGTTTCAAGAACATTCAGAAATACAGGTTGCTAGAACTGTAGATAAATAGCATCTATATGAGATATAGTTTGTTTTAGTGAGATGAAGAAATTAAATATAAAAAATGATTAATTTAACATTTTTAACTAAGATATATATATATAATAACTTTATATGAAATTGACTTAGGATTGGTTTGGAGATGGGTTCATCTTTCTCTTACCGTTAGTCAAAGTAACGTTAACGAATCTTCTGGTGTACAATAATCTCTTGTAAGCTCTACCCTTTGGCTTCTTTGGCTTTTCAGATTTTTCAACCTTTGGAGTTTGAGATTTAACTTTACCAGCACGAGCTAGGGAACCGTGGACTTTAGCCTGTAATTAAATATGTATTTGCATATACATTCGTTAGTAAAAAAGAACCATAAAAATGTGATTCAACAATTTTTAGCTATTATTATGAAATCATAGAATAGAAAAAAAAGAACTTGGGATATTGTAAATTAATTTAATATACGCTTTTACTAGTCACATCCATGCCAATACCTTGACTGATTCTGATCTAATCCTGGGTTTCCACTTGTTTCCATATTATCACAGCACTTTGTCCAATTTAAAGTAATTAATAAGTTATAGTAGCTTTCCAGTGGACCAAAACTAGGCTAGGCATTGCAATGCAATGAAATATCAGCTAATAGAATAAAAATGCGTTGGACATGGTGGTGTTTCCAGTTGAGCTTTTGGTCTATTTCGAAAAATAGTTATCTAATTCCAAATAATATCATAATTCAGTGTCTTGCGTATTCAAATAACGTTGTTGTTGTTGTAGTAGTAGTACATACCATGTTGCAATAAGATCGATGTCTGTTTTGTGTGTATATGGGGGTATCCTTTAATAGTAAAATTTAGATAACTTATACATTTATATATATTCATATATATTTAAATAAGTTTTAATAAATACAAGTCCAGGAATAGAATAGGATAGGGTAGATGATACATACAGTAGTGTATTGCATAGACTAAAGAGATGTAAGTTGTAGTTTACAATTAGAAGATAGTGAGTTGTCAGCTAAGGCAAAGCAAAGCAAAGAAGAATACAATATTTCATCTCGAGTACGTTTGGCAGCAAAGTAATCGAGATTGATTTGATGATTTGGTGGATACTATGGGGCCACTTCTGTGCTGTTGTTAGAGCAAAGAGAGCATTGGTGAAATTTTGTCAAAGTGAAAAATTATGCTACACGCAAGAGACGCAATGGAGAACAGCCATAAAAAGTTTGCGTCGGTTTGTCGCGTGACGAGATGCATTGGAGGAATCAAGCGAAAAAAAGCACAAAAAGCACAATCCATATTTGTGTGTTTTTGTGTGTGAGAGAAAGAGTGTGATGTGACAAACGTCTTTCACGCACGCGCGTTGGGAAGGTGTCCGGATGCTTGACAAGTTAACGTTTCTGGATGCACGGGTGTATGCAGTCACGTCAAGTGGTCTTTATTTCACATGCTGATGGTCACATGATACACAATTTCTAATTCTTATTTTCACATTCTTCTGTTTATTTGTCACGTGTGTGTGCGTGTGTTTTCGTCTCCCAATAAAGAGAAACTGGAAGAAGAGGAAAATTCAAATTTAACTTCTCATCATGTGATCTACTTGTTAGGATAGTAACACGTGACAACACTTTCCATGTCCATACGAGCAAAAATTAATACATCCCATCATCAACTTTGACCAGATGAAAAATTAAGGTCATCGAAAAATTAAACCCAAATTATCCCAATTATGAGCAATAATCGTTTTATTAACTTGACTCTGTACAAACTCATATATATAAAGCAATATGCTTTTAATGTTAACTTGTTTGATTCCATTTGTCATTATTTATATTTATAACTTTAAAAATTAAACTGTTATCTTTCTTCTTATTATAATTGATTGACTGCCTAGTTGATTTAAATACACACGTATTCACTTATCATCAAATATCTATAAATCAGTGCCTACACTTCTATTTCCTTCTTCACTCAATTACATAGTATTATTAAAATAACATAGAAAGCAATGCCATTAGACAGAGAAGAACCACAACATTTCGGTGCTGGTCCAGCTCAATTACCAACAAAAGTTTTACAGCAAGCTGCTAAAGATTTAGTCAATTTTAATGAAATAGGTTTGGGTATTGGTGAAATTTCTCATCGTTCTAAAGAAGCTACAAAAGTTATAGATGATGCTAAATTACATTTACGTCAATTGATGAACATCCCAGATACTCATGACATCTTCTTCATCCAAGGTGGTGGTACTACCGGCTTCTCTTCAATTGCAACAAACTTGGAAACTGCTTATTTGGGTAAAACTGGTGAAATCGCACCAGCTGGTTATTTGGTCACTGGTAGTTGGTCACAAAAGGCCTTTGAAGAAGCTGAGAGATTACATATACCTTCAAAAATTATATTCAATTCAAAGGATTCAGATAAAAATGGCAAATACGGTTCTATCCCAGATGAGTCATTATGGGAGGATAAAATAAAAGGACATAAGTTCTCATACATATATTTTTGTGAAAATGAAACTGTTCATGGTGTCGAATGGAATTCTTTACCAGAATGTTTACAAAATCAAGATGATATAGAGGTAGTCGCTGATTTATCCAGTGATATATTATCGAGAGAAATTGACGTTTCTCAATATGGTGTAATTATGGCAGGTGCCCAAAAAAATATTGGTTTAGCTGGATTAACCGTTTATATTATTAAAAAATCAATCTTACACAATATCTCAAAAGTTTCCGATGATCAATTGTTTGAATTCGGAATCCCAATAACACCAATTGCTACTCATTACCCAACTATCGTCAAAAATAATTCAGCTTATAATACTATACCTATTTTCACTTTACATGTAATGGATTTAGTTTTCCAACATTTGCTTGAGAAAGGTGGTGTGCCAGCTCAACAAAGGGAGAATGAACAAAAGTCAGCTTCCTTATATTCTGCTTTAGATTCTCACCCAGATTTTTATAACTTGCCAGTTGATAAAAATTGCAGATCGAAGATGAATGTAGTTTTCACTTTGAAAAATCCTGAACTGGATAGTAAATTTTTAGAAGAAGCTTCAGCTTTAAAATTAACTGGTTTGAAAGGTCACAGATCAGTTGGTGGTTTCAGAGCATCTATCTATAACGCATTATCCATAGAAGCTGTAGAGAACTTATCAAAGTTTATAAAAGATTTCGCTGAAAAAAATGCTTAATTAATTGAAATCGAACACTATAAATATTTAGTTTCATCATTTCCTTTATTATATAATAATTCAATAGATACAATTATTGGAATATCATTCCATCTATATTTTTATAAAGCAGATATTCTTCCTGGATTTTACTTATCTCATAAGGGTCTTGATCGTGCCATATAATATATGATCTGTCCTCGCTCTTTACCTTCGTAACCTTCCTCAGCTTCAGCCTCATAGTCATCATACCCATCTCTATCTAATGAACAATAAAAGATACAAGATTCATCATGAGAAATGGATAATATGACATCTTCAAAAACTGAATATAATTTACCACATACTTTCCAGTCTTTAACCTTAATTATAACTTCATGGATCGATGAATTTTCTTGTTCTGCCTTCTCGACCATTGTCATGACATCTCCCAATGCATTGTTTGTTCGTATATACCCGTTATTTCTTTCTAAGCTAACATCTTGATCAATCGTATTTTCTATAGTCATACTATTTTCTATTTGCATACTATTTTCTATCACTTGATTGGTACTTCTAATAGTGTCAGAGATTGAATTCACAGTATCTCTATTGTTCTCATCTTCTTCATCTTCTTTGCTATCATCTATGATTTCAAGTGGGCCATTCCAACTAAGATTGACATTCCAGTCATCTTCTGTAATTAATAAATTAAATTCTGCATTTTTATTCTCATCAGTAGATTCCTTTTTATGTTTGCCTCTCAATCGCACATTTGTCACAGAGCTGTATCTTTCTATTCTTTTAATAAAACTGTAGAATGCATTCCCAAATTCTTCCGATATAGATGGCAACTTATACATTACAAGTTTTGAATTATTTATTACTGGCTCCTGAAGTTTTGCATCCTGTCCCTTATGGAGTAAACAGATTGGAACTTGAAAAGAATGTCTTATTACTTTATTACTTCCTGACATTACAAAATTAGTTGTATAATCTCCTTTACTACCATTTTTGTTATTTGTATTTACTGTATTATTCACTATCTCACTGACTGCACCGTTTATATGAACTGTCTCTTCAAAAGTTACCTTTAGTGCATGGATAAATTGCCTTCCACCTGAAGAATTTCCTGAATTTTGATCATTAGCAGAAGTTTTATTCCATTGAGGCATAGCTTCAAGTTTAATTGTCATATCAGAGACCGACCCTTGACTCATTGCCTTATCATACCTCTTGAAAGCACTTAATAAAGAACTGCAATTGTACTCCATAGTTATACAATTCTGTTCTCTCGCAGATTCTACAGAATATAATTGGAAAGCATCTTTAGGTATAGAACACCACATTTGACCAGCATCAGCAGTTAATATATTATTCCCTCTATTTATAGCATAAGATTTTGGTGAAGATATAACAATTAACCTTTGATCAATAAATCTTAAAATTGACCTTTCTCTTAAGGAACCAACTGTAGCGATGGTGGTTTTCAACAATTTATAATCAACTGGGGAATCATAACCAGCAACCACTACTTTCAACCTCATCAAACAACTGATATGAGTTATAGATAGATCCGAGAAGATAGAGGCTTCATTTTCCCTACCAGTTCATCAACTATTCTTATATCAAACGTTGTATCTTTAATATGATTAAATTTGATATTTATTATTTAAAGAGGGCGGTAGTAAATATTTGGCGACAGTGAATCGATGAGCCAAGGAAGTAATGTTAGATAAGATATAACCTTTAAGTTGAGATGAGAAGAGATGAGGTGGTAGGAATTGGGATGAGCTCATGAGCTAGAATATATATTATTGAAGCATTATAAAACATTATATGAGGATACTTTTATTAAATGGATAGATATTAATTGGCAGCAACTGAGAATATGAGTTTAAAAATACAAAATGGAAGCCAATTTGGTGATATATCTAATAGAATTCTATTAAAATGGGGGAGTGGAAAGGGGAGAAAACAAAATGCAATATTTGAAGAATAGTAATGGACATTAATTTAACTTTTTGAAAAGATAAATTTACTTTTTATTTGGATGAGCATCATCAATTCTTAGTAATTTCTTCTAAACTGACGACACCGTTGTAATTCTTGTCAACTATGTGATCCATAACCGATTTACTTACTTGTTGAGCTGAAACGGCAGGTCTGACTTGATTGTTGATGAAATCGAATTTATTATTGAATACTACGTGGTTAGCACAATTCATAGCTTCGATACCTCTTCTAATCAAATAACTAGGGTCGGCATTGTTAGAATATTCATCATACATGAAACCTGGTCTCATAATGATACTTCTAAAGACATCATTATAGTTTTTCAATTCAGATTCAGTATCTCTTTTTGAATTTATGTAGGCATCAGGAACCAATGGGAACCCACGATCAGCGGAGATGTAAGTAAAAGTAGGAGATGCCTTTTCATTTAGCAATCTACCACTGTGTTGTTTTTGTAGAATTTCAGAGAATGCGTCTGCCAAAATTAGAGCACTTTTTTTGTTAACCATTTCATAAGTCATATTTGGATCACGATCGATCAATGGGTTTTTATCCAATGAAGGTTTATGATTCTGCAAATACTTTAAAAATTCAGAGAAAGAGCCTCTTATAATTTTTTTGTAGATATCATTTTCGAATAAGATACCTACAGAGTGAACGATATTTGGATTCTCTGATAGTAAATGATAATATGAATCAGGTTTAAAAATATCGCAACTTTCCCATTTGACTTCCCTAATCCAGTGAGAATCACTTGGAGTAGGAGCTTCAGGAGCAATACCTGATCTTGATACAGAGGTAACTTGAAAACCTCTAGTAACAGCTTCTTGGCAAATTCTTTTACCTAGAAACCCATTACCACCGAAAACCAACAATTTGTTGTACATTTTTGTATATTCTATTTATGAAAACAAATTCTACCCAATCAATTGTAATTCAGAACAATATATATCTGTATATATATATATATATGAATATATGTAGATAACTAGATAACTAGATATATATAGATATGAAAGTGAATGTAAATACAATTATACGAATATATACGCACAATTAATTTATCAATTAAGAAAACTTCTACAATTAATTGTTTGAATAGAATAACCTTTGATTGTGAGTGTGTATGTTCTCTCTGTATCAGTCCCTTTTCCAGATTTTTGCAATGACCACAGAATACAAAACTTGAAAAGAGTTCCAAAGACAACAAAAGTACCTTTCAGAAAATGACAATGGTGTTGTAATCCTTTACCCTTTATATACTATTCCATTCCATTCAATTCTAGTCAAATCCAGTGTGTGTATGTGTATGTGTATGTGTATCTATTATGATGGATGTTCCATATTGGGCCAATTCCTGATCATCGTCCTCATCGACAATCGTCGTATTTCGTTAGGTGTGAATCTTCGCTGAGACGACGAGGGGACAGGGGACAGAGCACCCAGGGGACGGCGGGGCCAATGGTAGAGGAGGGTAACCAGTTGTTTATGTGCAGTCACGTGATATACGGATTTAAACAGTGGCAATTTTAAAAATGAAAGAAATAAGGGTACCTGCCTGATCCAAGAAAGATTCACACACACAAACAAACACAGACAGACATTGTTCATAAAGTTTATCTACGGCACGTGATGTCATGTGCCTATTCTACAACTACCTCAAGCCAATTTGTTTATTGTTACGTTACAGGTCAAAGAAATACATAGATGGATACTGTTGATACAAGAATTAATACAAGGATTGATACAAGAACTGACACAGGTCCAAGTCATGTCATGATGTTAGAGCTTCTAATTACAAAGTAGGGTACCATCGAGATGAATAGATTCATCGATACCTTCGTACTCAAAGAAGTCTAATTGTGGTTTCTTATAGCCCATATCTAATTTTTTTCGAAATTGGTATATCTCAAAAAACATAGACATCCAGCTCAAGATTCTAATATTGGATGATTAAAATCGAGCGAGGCAAAGGGCAAACATTGCTAATGTAATTATTTGATTATTTTTTATATTCTTCTTCTTTTTTTTTTATTCAAAAATACGTCTATTATATTATTTCATGAAATGATGCAATTATTTATATGAGATCTCGATTTCTTTCTTTTTCCACCGCTATCAGAGTTTGTCTTGTTTCTTGTCTATTTAATACTGCTATTAGTTCTCGCCTTCTTGTGGCTCTAGTTGAACATCTGTCTGCTTATAGTTATCCCAAGCAACTCTATATATGAAACTTGGTGCAAACCCACCAATGTTAGTAATGTAAATATCAATGTTTTCCGGTGGAACATAGGATGTAATTGGATTCATAGTGTCTAATCTATGACTTGGATCCATTCTAGGTAATACTCTTTGTGAACCACCATATTGTTTGAATTTTTCAACATTAAATGGGTATAATGGAGATAATTTATAAAGACCTGCTACTGCAAAAACTGGGGTTTTGAACTCATGTGCACACTCACATACCGATGAAACACCAGCTGTCGATGTGTTCATACCACCATTCACAAAAACTGCTTCAGTACCAACAATTACTTTACCAACACGTGACATTAATGCGAATACTGCAGAATCTGGAATAATTGTAGTTTCAATGTTATGTTGGGATAATTTTTTGGCAAATTCGTGAGCACGAGTAGTATTGTTAGGGAAACCTTCTGTTACTAGTACAGAAAACTTTCTGTTGTTACGTTCACGGGCTTTAATCAAGAACTTTAAAACAGTTTTAGATTCTGGTGTCGGCGTCAACAAAATTTCATTATCATGAATTAAAATCGATGGCAATCTGTTGGATACCCATCGTCGATATTAGTGATTTCATCAACTAAGTCTTTGATACCTTGAATAGCTACTTTGACGATAATCGGTTTTGGATTTATTACCACGAACATTGCCACTATTGTTCTTATTAAAAACTTTTTCTGATTAGGAATCTCTGGGTTTTTGAAAAAAAATGAACATAGAAGAAATTCTAGGCTCTTGCAACTGTAGATGATGTAGCAACATAATTCTTACATAAATCATCTGAATTTTCACGGAGGTCTTCTTCGTATTCATCCCTCAATACCGCTAGAATTCTTCTTATAACATTACCACATGTGAATGCAGTAGGTTGGGCCTTCTCAAGCCTGCTACCTAAATCTCTTATCTGTTCAATCAAATCTGTAACGTTATTCCAACGGGCAACAGAGATAAACCTTTTCAAAATTTGTAATGCCTCTAATGCAATTGTGTAGGCACCAGTAATCTGTCTTCTCTTTAAACGTGAAATAAAGGTGTCAATAGTGACATTAATCTCTGGAGATACACTGTTTAGAGCACTAGATGTAGAACTTAAAACTACAGCCGAATTTGTTGAGCCTGACATTACCTTTATTATATTATACTACTAATATTCAATTCACAGAACAACAACCCTTCACTTGTCAATTGAATAAATCTTGGTTCAGTGGCTATGTAACTGAAATACAAGCTTCAATTAGAAATACTAACTTCGTGCAAAGTTGAATTAGATTATATGTGTCTTGTTGGTTTTAATCCATTAAATAAGTTACTGTTTCTTCTCATCGACAGAACTTTTACTTTACAGAAGAAAAAAAAATTTTCATAGTGTGTGTTATCTGGTATATTTAACATTTGGTAGCGAGAGGAAGGGCATCCAATTTGGTGAGGGTAATAGTCTTGATATTAATGAAAGATGACAGTAAAGCCAGACCTATTTAAAGGACAAATCTCAACTACAATTAACGTTTGGATAATCGGATTGTTTTATTTTTAGCCTTTAATACATATTTTATCTACTGATTAGATATTTATCAACTGAATAATATATCTCCCTTTTGTCTTGAAGGAAATATACATCATAAAAATAGTCAAAGAGTTTGTATTTGCTATAAGGCTGCTTTGATGGAATTAAACAAACTAAAAAGCCTTTTAAATAGATTCTTTTACTTGTATTTGTGTTAGCACTACTTCTATTTTTTCTTTCACTAAAGTTTTCAACCATAAGCAATTAGTTTTACCCTATATGAAATAAATTTGACTAGTATTTAATTGAGGTGGAAACGGTTCACTGAAATGAAATTTTTAATAAAGTCTAAATACTGCAATTTATCATTAGTTGTAAGTTATATATCAGTTATTTATTATACAGATAAGTTCCTTCATAATTTTGAGGATATACCAAATATTTCATTTTTATAATATAGAAGTGGGATAAAGTCTAAGAAGGTGCCCGTTATCAATCTCTTATTCTTTAATGATATTACTATTTCTTTCTTTCTTTTTTTGTTTTACACTGGATTATGCATATATGTGGCATTATCTAAATGTCACCATTGTATTCTGCCAAACGTCTATTACATTCATTTAACATGACCTTTAATTTTGGGTTAGTTGGGAACAAGCTTAAACCTCTTTCACAATCAACACGAGCCAGGTTGTATTGTTTCAATTTTAAGTATGCATCAGTCTTTCTTAAGAAGATTTCCGGATCTAACAAACCTGTATTCAATAGCATTTCCAAATCTTGTAATGCCTCTAAATTTTTACCTAGAATCAATTCCAAATCGATCTTTTGACGTAACATGAATTGGACGTCTTGTAACTGAATTTGAAATGCTTCGTATGGTGCTCTTTTTCTTTGAGACATTTCAATTGCCAAAGTTAAGTTCTTCAAAGCTTCTTGCATTTTATTTTGTTTCATATTTTTAATACCAGTTTCAAACATATTTCTAATCATCTTAGATAAATTGTCATTTGGTTTTGGTGTAAAGTTTGGATTAGACTCTCCAATAATAGCGGTAGTCAATTTATTAATTTGATTAACATTAATACTTCTAGCATCTGTTAATTCATATTTTTTATCTATTTCAATAGATAATTGCTTAGAATTTCCATTATATGATAATTCAGTAGTCATTCTTTGTATATGTGTATATAATTTTTTATCCTTCTCAGGTTGTTTGGGCTCCTAGTTGGAATATCTCTAATAGAAGTAGGTACAGAACAGGAATTGTCTTTATAGCAATATTAACAGTTCCACAATTCAACTTATTGTAATATATTACTCAGAGTAATCTTGTACTTTTAACTTTAAGAGAGACTAGACTTGACAACTTTTAATCAATTATGTTCACTCGCATTACGTTCCTAACAACAGAAGAGCATTCGTGACAAATTATAAAAAATTTGTTCACATGATATAACAAGAGTCTGACTACAATATAAGAATGATTAATTAGTTATATGATTGATGCATTTGATTTTATTTAAGTATCTACTTTATTCTATTGAATTGAATTGTATAGTATTCTATATGGATTTATTCGATAATCTTAGAATTTCGTAATAATCTGTTACCAATTCGTAAATTTCAGGATCATTTTTAGTTATGTCTGGGTTAAAGTTTTTGGATTCAATGGTATCTTTTGAATCTGAACTTTGATCTATAAACCCTGATATTTCAAATGTTTCTAAGTTTAATACATTTTTGGAATATGTTATTTTATTTACCATCGATATAAAATCGATTAAATTCAATCGTAGGTTTACTAATTCGTTATATTTCCTTAACACACCAGATGATTCTAAAAACTTGTCTGGAGTAATCATCTCTGGTTCTAAAATATCATGTTCATCTATTGAAATATTTGAGTTGGTTCCCCATGTCAAATCGAGATCATCATTACCACTCCTTCGTAGGCTATTCGTAGATAATTTATTTCTTAATTCATCAATAGTAGATTGCAACTTATTCAATTTGACTTTATACGTTTTTGTTAACATGTTGTTAACATTAGAATTATTGGAATTATTGTTAAAATTTGCACTAGTAACTTGTTGAGTCGGAACTGTTGGTTTAGTAACTTTTTTTTGAGTTGGAAGATGCAATTTAATTAATTCTTTATCATTTGCTTCTTTTTGTTTAGCAACTGTGTTTAATTTTTGTTTTATTAACCTATTTTCTTGAGCAGTCTCAGATAATAATTTATTTTTATTATTTATCTCATTTAAAAGCCTACTTAAGGTATTGATAACTAGTTTTTTATCATCAATTTCTCCATTGAGCTCGATCTTCTTAGAATTCAAATCACTGCCATTGGTGTAATACCCTTTCAAGGACAGTTGTTCATTAACATATCTCAATGCATCTTCGATCTTATCAAAACGTTTACCTTGTAAACTATAATTGTCAACCATGGCATCAATATTCTTTTCAGCCCCAAGCAAAGCTAATATACAAATCCAACGTTCAATTGTTGCCTTAAATCAAACAAAAAATGTGAAAATTAATGATCCCAATAACTTGTATAGTTGCTCTAAAGTAATAAATTGAATCAAATCACAATCGGATGCATTCCGAATATAAATCCAATCAGGATCAAGGGTTCATTGGTCTTCATATTTGATATTATTTAAATAAGAAGAGTTTGAAGATTTTACCTTTTTTGGTAATAGACGGTATTGTCTCTATTAAGCATAGGATTTCGATTTTACCGATGTTACCCGGACTATCTCTATTAATGACAGTAAATTGGGTATGTTGTACAATTTGTCACTTAGCAAGTATAAATCAAAAATGTAATGATAGGAATATATATTAGAAGACTATATAATTTAAGCCTATGTCAAATGCAGACCACATTTTGCAGTCACTTTCCCTTACTTACAGAAGAACAAAAATAAAAATAAAAATAAATAAACTGTTTTATATTAAAAATATAATAGCCTGGCTATTTGATACAAAACTATAAACATTATTTGATGAAAAAATTATTATATTAATATTGTCCAGTAAATAAGCAAATAAAATAAAATATTACAGAATCTTGGAACACTTTCTATACAAAATCAAAATAATCTTGTATAACCCCCATCAAGGGGGATGAAAATTTAGGAAATCTGTCATAGTAAAGATAAAAAATAATAATGATGATGAATTAAAAATAGTTCCTATATGCCTCCATGCCCGCTAGATTACAACCTTTTGTTATTATTTTAGTATTAATATTTATATATTATCAGGAAAGTATTGGCGTCAGTTGCAATCAAGTAGGAAGCAATATGATTAGACTAGTCTTTTTTGATTGAATTAGATTTTTTCTTAAAGTTTCTCATTTTCAAATTAACATAACTTATTCTGTCCTTATCGTTGTCAAACTTTGGACAGTCTGCTAGAATTTGAACCAATCTCTTATTGAATCTTGAACTTTTCTTTTCATGTACTATACTCACATGTCTGTTATAAGAATCCCTCCTGATAAACACTTTGTCACAATATTCGGAGGGACAGTGAAGAACAGGATACATTTCATCGTTCAGGTTCAACTCTTCCTTTAATTTATTTGGAAGTTCATCCTTATGTTGAATGGCACAATGTCTTCTTAAATCTGATCTACGAGGGAGACCTAAAATTTTCCAAGGACACAATTTAAATGGACATTTATAAGCTCTTGTGATATTATATTGATCCATATGCTTTGCATATTCAAATACATTTGGATATGTAGATGGACAATGTGTACATTTATAATATCCTCTTTTTTGCTTTTTGCTTATATGCTCCATCAATTCTTCGTCCATGTATAATTGTTGTAGCAATGGAACTTTCATTGGCGTACTTGGTTGTCCAAAGTTTGGTATTGGGGTGAGATTACTGTTCATGTTATTTAATGCAGTTAAAGAATTCATGCTAATGTTACTATTGAGATTACTCAATCCATTCATATTGGTAACTTTGCTCATTTGAGAGTTTACACTCAAGTTACTGTTATTATTGCTGTGAAGGAAATTTCTATCATTATTTAAATGGTAGTTGTTTGACACACCAATTGGCATTGTCGTTAATGGACTGTTATTTCCAGTACCAGGTCTACTAGTAGGAAATGGAAGAATTGAATGTTGAAATGGCATTGTCATTGGTTGAGGTAGGACAGTTGGCTGCGACATAAAATTAGTTTGTTGTTGTTGCTGTTGCTGTTGCTGTTGCTGTTGCTGTTGTGGCTGTTGTTGGAAGTGTTGATGCATTTGTTGTTGAGGTTGATGTTGACCTTGCTGTGAGATTTGAGGTTGGCCATCTAATTCCTTTGGAGATATCATACCGGGCCCCATCAATCTATTTACATAGTCTTCTTGTTTCATGACATATTCTAAATCAAAAGGATATTCCTTTGGTATCTCCATCTCTCTTCCGGTCCTTACCTTACTCATATATATGTTACCATTATTTATGTTACCATAAGCAATGTTACTATTGCCAGTATTACCCATACCGTTGTTAGGATAACTGGGATAATTGTTGTTACTATGGATAGGATCAACTTGTTTCATGGCATTAAATTGATCTTGAAAAAATGGTGCTTCATGTATTTTAGTAGAGTGAACCAAAGGATTCAAAGGGAAATCTGGTTCTTGAGGCGTTTGATTCATTGTGTTCTTTTTGAGTTTAATATTTAAATTAAATTGATTTATATTTATAATAAGTTGGTCGATACAGTTTTCCTCTAACAATCTTTTTTAAAAATGACAGAGGGTCCAAAACTAAAACAATTTTTGTGGTTTAAATTAATATATTAATCTTATTGAAACGATAACAAAATTTTAAAGCTTGATAATAGCTTCTGATACTTTGAGGTTTGATATTAAAGATATTTCTAGCCAAAAGAATTAAATAAAGTGGTATATATTTTCAACCGATTAGCTAATTAATTGAAAACTGGTTTATATTTTTTTAATAATGTTATTATTATTATAATTATTTTTATTTTTACTACACACAATACACTGACAGAGGCGTTTGTCTTTCTAGATGTTCCTGTTAAAATGTATTCTTTCGAAGGTTCTATTGTACTATGATTTTTGTTTTAAATGTTCTATAGGCAATTTAAAATCAATGTATAAGATATAGTATATATACAAAATAAAATTAGAGCACACTCACGCTAGTACGGATACAAACAAATAGATCGGTAGACTTGCTGATTAGATCAAAATGTGCTGACTCTATTCTAATATTAGTACTTTATAATTAGCAAATGAAATATACTAGTGCCTTTAACAATACTCTGTATATATTTATGTCTATTTAAAAAAATATACTGAGTTAAGTACCTTAAAGCTCTGTTAAGAAGACAAAGGAAAGGTACAAATCGAAAAAGGGATTAAATACGATATGGGTTTTATCTTTATTCCCTTCGAAGCAACGCAAAGAATAACGAATACACGAACAAGACTAAAAAATGTTCGATTGTTAATTAAGAAAGTTGGTTACCATAACCAAGATATTATATATATATATATATATATATGTATATTTCATCTAGTCATAATTTCAATTAGTTTTTATAGAAAGGGAAACCACATTATGATTCTTGTAAATAATAACATATAGAATTTACTTCCCATTGATGTACATAATTACATGGCTTGATAACGACGCAGAAATGTGAATAGAAAATAACAAAAGTTAACAAGATGGTGAAGAGAAGAGAGAGGAAGTGAGAAAAGAGGTTGGTTACTACTGATAATATCAAATTAAAACAATTAAATTAAATTAAATTAAATTATATTATATTATTTGATTATTACTGCTTTAATTTCTTTGAGAATAATAAGTTTAGTAACACTCGTTCTTGGTAATCTTTAAGATGACTGACTGCCTGATTGCTTAATAACAATAAATTTAAGAGACAGAATAGAACAGAACATTGAAATTCGAGTGGATTACTGCATTAGACACATAGAAATTCAATATGTTTGTTGATTGAAATAACTTCCTAGGTAGCATTACCAACTACATATGGTACACATATACTTACATACATACATAAACTAAATTAAGAGAAAGAAGATTCATTGGGATTAAGACCTTACAATGGTTGTTGTAATCTTGGGGTTGCATAGAAATACTTGTGGTAGTACCACTGTTGGTTGGTAAGAAAGCTATTTCTAGGTGTGTTTCCGAACGTGGGAATTCAACATAAGCTCAGCTCTTTGTTAGGTTGATTACTATATTTCACTTTTCACTTTAATAATAAATTTTATTACAAAATGTATGTTTCTCCCTGATTCCTGAAGAACCCTTGTAGAGGGAGTGAGATAAATTCAAAATACCAATAGCAATAACATTAATTAAATAAAATTAATGTTCGAAATAAGAAGAAAAAGAAAACATAATGTAAAATTTTACAAGAGAGAGGAAGGGAAGACAGTCATTGAGTAACAAAAGTATGCAGCAGTAGCAGGATAAACAGCAGCAGCAACGACAACGATGATAACAATAACAACGACGACAACAATAACGACAACAACTGCAACAACTGCAACAACAACAACATCAATAACAGATTAACTATACCTCTGCACTTATAAGCCTGTCTCTCTCACTCTTTTACTGGTGAAAGAATTAAAAGAATAAAAGATGTATGAGTAACGAACTACCGTTATTGTTACTGATGATGATAGCAAAACTATTAATTTTAAGAATAGAAAGAAATGAATTAAAAAGACCAGAAAAAATCTAAAACCAAAAACTATGTAGTGTTTGGTTGTCTCTTTTACCCACAGAGATGGAGAAACATTTGAATATTCTAAACCTACGTTACTAAATCAATCGTAGTTCAACTTCATTCTACGACTAAAAGTTACAGTCAAACATTGGAATCATAAACATAGATATTCTTTAACTAATGCAGCATGGCTTATCTGACCAAGAAGATACTGGGAAAGCAAAAAGAAATACCAACCAACTGTTAGAACTTCCACCACTTCTAAATCAATACGTGATGTGATGTAGTTTTTAACATGATGGCGATAGTAAAAAATATTAGAAGAAGAAACCAGAGAAAGTATAACGAAAACCAGTGCGAAAGCTAAAACTAAAACTAAAACTAAAACTAAAACTAAAACTAAAACTAAAACTAAAATCAAACCTCCAAAATAAAAAAAAATTATTTAGGCTATTTAGGATGAATTCAAGTACAATACCGTCTCACATCTTGTTGTCACTATATGTAATTTTATGTTTCTTTTCGAGACAACTAAGAGATGACTGTACTTACTCCTACGAATTAGGCAACCAGGCCAAGAAGCTTTTGAAGGTTGTAAAAAGCTATAGCAACATTGACGGGAGAACCAAAGGTTTAGTGACCTCTCAAAGTTTGATGATGTATGGATATGTACGAACAAGTTTTAAGGATTGATCAGTGGTTTAGACGTATGTCCAGCAGGTAGCCCTTTTTCAGGTAGAAGTAAAGTCAGAAAGCCTATAGAAACTTGAAATTCAGGATATAGAGAAAAATTACGACAGTTGAAACAAAGTAAAGTAGAAAAAGAACGAGATATATGGAAATAGTTGAGAGAGAGAGAGGGGGGACACGGGTAGACGGATTATTTCAATGCAGCAACTATTGTGTTGCATATTTGATAAATTTGATTTTGTTTAACATAGCATATGGAATAGATTGAGGAAAGTGCAAGACCTGTTTTATTTAAAAAAAAAAAAGAAATACTAGCCATTGATAATACAACTACAACATTTAAAGCGAAACAAGGTCAGACAAACTGCAACAATAATACTAGTTAAAAGAAAATACTATCAATGTTTCACGGAACCTCAAGATTAAAAGGGAGAGGGGGAGGGGGTGTTAAGGAATGGCTAGGGAAAATTGCAAAATTCTCACTTGTACATATTTTTTTTGGAGTCTTTTGGAGTGTTATTGAGGTTTGCTTATTTTAATTACTACAAATTCAACTTCAATTGTTTGTTTTTGACCTTTGTTTGGTCGTTGATAAATAATTATCATTTTTAGCTATTGTTTCGTTTTTGTCTTGAATCTAAAACTTCCTTTCACTCTTGGAGAAAAGAAAACCGAGTTGAACATCCTAATGTCTGACTGAGGTTTACGAAGTATTAACAACTGATACCTCGGTGTAAAATTGATATAGTGAAGCGATTTATGAATGAACCGTATCCATTGAATGAAGTTCAACCCCTCCTTTTTGATCTAACAATAATTCCTCTTGTTCTGTATCCTTTTTCGTTTCTTCTTATCCGATCTATCGTTTTTATTATTCTAGAGCATCCTCAGCTCTGGCTGTTCGTGTTAATTTCTACATCATGTTATGTTTTACATCATGTTAATTTTTACACCATGTTAATTTTTACACCATGTTTTTTTTTACAGCAAGGTTGGAAAAAAAGTAAAATAAAAGTAACAGATCATATATTCAGCTAGCAAGGTTTAATTGTTATACCCTGTATGCAATTGAAAGGTATCTGAACCTCTTCTAAAACTAAAGTGTTCGGTTATTCTAGGATCCGAACTTCTTTGCCCAGAAGGGGGGACATAGAACTTTTAAAAGTAATGGTGCAAGAATTAATTAATTGAATCAGTGACCACTCTAAGCTGCAGCCAGGAATGGGGTAAACAATAAAATATGTTGTCATTTTGTTTCTTTCTTGAATTAGAAATTATAAGCAGTGTAAAATTCTTCTAATTACAATATTATTTACTTAGTGGTATTGAGATAACTAGATCATCTATACCTCAAAAATCTAAAAGTTAATCATTAATATTAAAAACTTGACTGAGGGTGGGGAGGTTCCTATTTCATACAAATTCTTATTTCATGATGTACATCCAATAAGAAAGAAATAATGAGGTTAGGAAATAATTGATGCAGAACGAAAGATAATGAGATTAACATTTTTATCTAATCTGAACATTTTGTTGCATAAGGGCTTTGAAAATAGGAAACTTATATCATCAATGGGGGTATTTTATCTTATTTCTTGTCTGAATGCTTAGCTATTATTCCTTGAATTTTTGATCTAAGAAATTCTATTGGAAGAACGCCCCTAGAAGTAAGCAAATAGTAATTAAAAGCAACGTAATAATAAGATCAACTTTATCTTTGCCTATAATTAAAAGTGAAACAAGAATCAGGTGTTTAAAGCATTTAATTAATAAAATAAAATTATTAAATTATTGAAATATAGATTTGGTTGTAAGAACCGTGACATAAAGGTTTATTCGTTAAAAACTCATGGCATGTCTAAATAAAAAAATAATATAATTATATGTACAACATTTTTACTTTATTATTCCCCCTCTTTAGATCTAGTAACATTGAAGTCAAAACCATGAACCAAATCCAATGATATTTGACAACAAGTATTCTAGTTCCAAATTCAGTAAAAAAAATAATTTATAACAGGATGTGGGGGGGTATTAAACAATTACCAGACATACACATCATTTAAATGTGTGTACTTGATTTGAATATGCATTTTAGTCAATTCAATTGACATCGTTAAGCAGAATACTCATATAGTAATGTACAAAATAGAGAAAACTGTAGTGTTAAGATAAAAACAGAAACAAAAACAAAAACGACCAATAAAAAATACTAAAACAAGATCATATCCAATCACTAAATATCAAGTTCCCAGAACTATTTATAGAAGTGACAATTGCATTTCATTTGATTTAGTTATAATAATATCAATTTTTCTTGTTTATTGGTTTTCTGGTCTTAGCTTTCTAACTTCCTTACCAACCCTCCAGATTTCCATGTTTCTGATAGTTTGTAATTCAGATTCTAATTTTTCTCTGTAATCAGGTTGAGAGTTGAATTCCAATGATCTCTTAGTTTCTGAACCGTTCTTGGTAGATTCGTATAAGTCTTCGAAAACAGGTTTCAAGGCATCCTTAAAGATTGGGTACCAATCCAAAGCACCTCTTCTGGCGGTAGTAGAACAAGCATCGTACATGTAATCCATACCGTATTTACCGATTAAAGGATATAGAGATTGAGTAGCTTCTTCGACAGTTTCGTTGAAAGCTTCAGATGGGGAGTGACCATTTTCTCTCAAGACTTCGTATTGAGCCAAGAACATACCATGGATACCACCCATTAAACAACCTCTTTCACCGTATAAATCAGAAACGACTTCCTTTTCGAAAGTAGTTTGGTAAACGTAACCAGAACCAATGGCAACGGCTAAAGCTTGAGCCTTTTCATGAGCCTTACCAGAGACATCATTCCAAACAGCGTAAGAAGAGTTAATACCACGACCTTCCTTGAAAAGAGATCTGACGGTTCTACCGGAACCCTTTGGAGCAACCAAGATGACATCGATATCCTTTGGAGGTTCGACATGAGTCAAGTCGTTGAAGACAGGGGAGAAACCGTGAGAGAAGTACAAAGTCTTTTCTTTAGTTAGCAAAGGCTTCAAAGCAGTCCAAGTTTCTGATTGAGCAGCATCTGACAATAAGTTCATCACATAAGTACCTTGTTTGACAGCTTCTTCGACTTCGAACAAGTTTTCACCTGGGACCCAACCGTCTTCAATGGCAGCTTTCCAAGAGGCACCGTTTTTTCTAACACCGATGATGACGTTTAAACCGTTGTCTCTTAAGTTTAGACCTTGACCGTAACCTTGAGAACCGTAACCGATCAAAGCAAAAGTATCATTTTTGAAATAGTCTAATAACTTTTCCTTTGGCCAGTCAGCTCTTTCGTAGACAGTTTCTACAGAACCACCGAAATTGATTTGTTTCAAACCACGAGTAGTGATCATTGGAGTTAGCAATTTCTTTTGGGCTTGGAAAGAGGAAGCATTGGTTCTTAAACCATTGTTTAAAGAACGAGCAGCCAAGGCCATGGTTCTCTTTGAAGTGATAACACGAGAGTTACAGATCAATCTAGCAGTTTGAGTTCTCAACATTGTGAAATAGGGGGAAAAAGTTGTGAATGTGTGAGTATGTGAATGTGTTTGAATTAACTATGATGTTGAAGGTATAAGAAAATTGAGTTTTCTTAAACTGGTATATTTTTTTTTTCTTTTCTATTATAGAGAGAAGAGAATAGGAATAGAATTGACTATAATTGTTATTTATTATAGAGAATAGGTTTCAAATTTCAACAACAGTAAGGAGAGATATAGTGAAGTTGATGAGTAGAGAGAGAGAAGGAAAAGTTTTTAAATTTATTTTTTCCAGAATTTAGTACTTTTTTTTATATCAAAAGGATATCTCTAAATGAGTAAAAGAGTAAGAGTAAGAGATGAAAATTTTAGGAGAGAGGTGAGTAATTATGAGAGAGGTCGTTTGAACAGGAATAGGAAGATAGAGGGATTAGATCGAATTGGATTATAAAGTTGACTAGATGGATACCAGATAGTCTGATGCGGGTTGGTAGAGCCAGAGTGAGAATATGCTATGAGATGGGTATGGGTAGTGTATTAGTATTAGGATAGGACGGTACTGTTTGTTATCCAAATTCATCATATCATATGAGAAAAGGAGAGAGTGAAAATTTTCATGTCGAGAGAGAGATAGAAAGCGCAATCAATCAATTGGTGGTAGAAGTTGTTGTCATCATCATGCGGTTTTGGATGTTTCTTACGACCAGCTGTTGTGGTTTGTTCGGAGAGGGAGACAGAAACGTTATCTGATTACGTTGGCATATCCGGGTAACTATCCTATTACTGGAATAAGGTCTGGTGGTGGTATAGAAATTATGGGAAGGGAGAGTGGCAGGGAGGGTAAGTAAAGTAAAATGATAGCTAGGAGTCAGATTTAGTGCTTGTGCTTGTGCCTGTGCTTGTGCCTGTGCTTCACAGTTAGTTTCATATCAAAGTATAGAAAAGGAAACTTGTTCATTTAAATGAGTCAGCCACTTATCAATTGAATATATTTATTTGCAGTTCAATTATCTGCTAGTGTATTCTGCGTGTGTGGTACAGGGGAAGAAGTTGATCGATGTCTGTCTGTCTGTCTCTATGTATGTGCCGTAACCGGCGGGTCTTGCCCTGTATAGAACCGGTTCCGGACAAGAGCAACTTCGACTTGGCTCGGACAGGCAACAGTATGCGGCCAGCGGAACAGGATTTTATGATGATTTTGGAGTATGGAGTCGCTATATACGAAGACCATGTGATTCATGATATACGATTGGAGGGCGCGTTAGGAAATTTGGAACGTCATAGTATTTTGTGACACATACTCTGCTCAGTTTCAGACACAGTTCTTAATACATCAATTATATCACGTCTATCAATTATATCTAAACTATATTATATCTATGTCTTCTTCTTATTACGAAGGACCTCGTCTAAAGGTGTATCTTCGAAAGGCTTGTGCACACTTAGATTTAGGTTTGAAGTGGCCATGTTACTCAAATTGGCAATCGTGAAAGCAGTAGAATCATCTACTATATGTTGCTGATCATCATACGTCCATTCCAGCTTAGAAAAAGTTTTCTTTGCATTAACCGATGTTACAGCAAATGATAACAGGTAATCCATTACTACTGGCAAATATTCGTGAGACGAAACTTCAGTATTCTTGCTTCTTGTACATTCTCGGTAGAACTTTTGTATTTCTAAATAGGCTTCAAGTTCAACCAAAAAAATTTCAGATTTTATAATATCCAATTTTCTTTCAGGGTTACTATCGATCTTCATAATCCTCTTATAACTATCTTTTCCCTCTGATTTTTCTCTTTCAATGTTTTTCTTCTTGCATATCTCTGCCAGGCGAGTATCGTATTGTTGACGATAAAAATCTATGTATTCCCTCATTTCATCTTTTATTTTAACAATAAGATGACGTCTTACTGCATCTGATACTCCTTTCTTGGAATTAAATTCTTCATTACCTGAGGGAATTTCGTCGTCGAAAATATCATATGTAGAGTCAATAAGTGTTTCATTAACTTTGACACCCTCGGATTCTTGGAAATCGAACTTGCCTAGTTGCATTAGAATATTGGCAAACCGAGATATAGGATTTAATTTCTCTTTAAACTCATCTTCATAATATTTGAATACATCCTGTTTGAAAGGATATAATGGTGTGCAAGTGTATATAACGTCGAAATTAGCCCTAGCCTGTTGTAAATACTTGTCTACTAATTTAACCGCCGGAGACAAATCTATCCTATCATTTTCCATCTCTTTTAGTAATTGACTAGAATCCGTTATAGTTGACTTGGCAAAAAGAAGTGTACGAATATAAACTGATGATAAACTAATATTCTGAGACATAAACCTGACTAACTGTTCAAGGGGACTCAGTATATTCACTAGCAATTCGGCTATTTCAAAATCGTATATATCCAATTCGTTAGTTACAGGGTTTTCAGTAGTTCTACAATGCTCGAAAAATCTAAAGATATCCACCTGGTTATCAACAAATGTCTTTAAAATATTGTGTTTTATATCCCATCTCTCCGAACTGTAAGAAGGTATCTGTTTTGATACGAATTGCTTATATAAGGACAACTTAACTTCAGATTTCTTCAATTCTGTACCTAACCTAATCAATTTAGCAAGAACTGTAGGGGATCGTCCAGCAAATGGGTCAGAAACCAAAGGAGGTATATCTAACCTTGAGGATACGGGAATATCATTTGATTCATCTTCAGTCAAATAAGCATCTAAGCTATCTTCAGAGGAGGAATCTTGTAAACATATGCATTTTATAACTTCTTCGCAAATAAGGCCTAAAATGTGGTATAAGCATTCGACATGACCCGCATAGACAGGATATTTTGGATTTCCAACTAGTTCAGAACTGCATTGCAAAATATCAGATGCGTTATCTGTGCAAGTATTTGTCCACAGATCATTTGCTTTGTACTCATCGCACACTGAAACTAGTAACTGTCTATGATATGGTTTTGTTTTAGATTCAGACTTTGTATATTTAGCCTGAAAAGTACCCTTCTTGTAGGAGCCCATAGTCAAACTAAAAATTACTGAGGAATATGATATACCTGTATCTGCCTTCCAATCGTCCAATTCCATGCTTACATATGGAGGTACAACAATGCTCAGTTTACTAATCCTAGAATGGATTTCAGATTCTAAACTAACATGTTTAAGCGGGTATTCAATAACGACATTATGTCTAAAAGAATCATATTTTTCTAATTGTAGTTGAAAATATTCTACTATTTTATCCGAGGCTTTTTTAACAATTTCTGATGCTTGTTTTCTATTATTTTCAATTGAAAACCCTTTGACATGTTTCTTAAATATTAATCTGATATCCTTACTTTCCCACATTGAAAGAGGAAAACCATGTTGGGCAAAAACTAATGCAAACTCCTCGAATGGTGAAAGAGTATCGGAAGAATTTCTGTATACTTTGTTCATCATATTTAAAATATTCTGAGATTTTTTTTGCTCTTGGAATAGTCTTCTAACTGGAGAATGCTCACGATTCAAACAATCCATAATGTTTGGTAAATTATAAGCTAATGGATGTTCATTTTTAATATGTTTTTCACAGTATTCAGCGCCTCGCTTACTCAGTTGCCTGTCATCCATAAATTTTATATCTTTATTACAAATCGTATTACCATTAGAAACTTGGCAGTAACGGATCTTCCTATTATCATGTTTCTCAGCAAAAACTAGTGGATACTTGCTTGCATTCTTTTTAGGTGCTCTGATCATTCTCAAAGAATTTGGATCAATGTGTTGGTTATATGTAAACTTGAATTTTGGAATATTCACAATTCCCCCAGAGTTTACACAACTGCCAACAATTATGTTATCATCAATTGTGTCATCGGTATTGTTGGTACGAAATGCTGAGCCATCATTTAGACCATGACTATTAACAACAGTTTGATTTTCAGAAGTACCTACTCTGTCTCTTTCTTGGGTTGGTCGATGAGACTTCAATGATTTCATCGTCACTTCTAATTTTATCTTCACCTTTAATTTCAACCATTTCGTTAGTTCTATCTTGGTCAGTGATTGGATCTTGTTGCTGGTTGTCTGCTGCTCAATTAACTGGATTGTATAGTTTAACTTCTTGTATTGTAAGCTCATCTCTTTGTTATACGTCCAGGTGAAGCGTCTTGCATTTAACTGCCCAAAAGGGAAATTTCATATTTTTCAGTGTTTTTTCTTTTTTTTGGGCAGACGGCTAGATCTCGCTGAGAAAGGTGCGCAGCCGTGGGGGACAATACAGACACACACTACAAATCAGACCAAAAGCCTCTCAAATCATCACGTTGTAGCACACTGGAACAACCTGTTGTTAGTCCAGATGCATTCATTCCTAAATGGTGGGGTTGCACCAATGCCACTACATCACAAATGTAGTGCCAGCAGTGACGTTTCTCGAATAACAGTCGCCAAAACTAGCTTCGATTGCATTTCTTGTTATAAAGTACCCATGTAACAAATAAGAATAAACCCCAAGTGAATATTGTCAACGTGCTGGTAATACTGATAATCCAAGTACATTCTATTGGAATACCATATACATTACCTGAACAAGAGAGAGAGATGCGTCAGTGTTTGGATCCATATCGTACATAGGTATAATTAGGAATTTCAAGCACGTGACTATCACATGCCAATATCTTGCGTCCAGCCAGCCAGGGCAATTTTGGTCATTTGATCATTTAACTACTAAAAGAAAAGATTTTATGACATTGTTACCCGAACATGCTCTCCCTCAACGGTGTTCCCCATCCAATCTGTAACACAAGAAAGTGAAAAATAAATTGATAAATAGACGTAAGAAATTCAGGAATGGTTTTTCGAAGCCACGTGAACGCAAACTCTACGATAACAGGTCACATGATCTTTTTGCAACATCATGTGACTGTGTCTCATATATCGGGAGATAGGAAGAAGAAGTAAAAAACCAATAGATAACAAACCGAACAATTCCATACTTCTTCCTGCTGTCTCTGCCTCTGTTTCAAAGCAAGCAACAACGACAACGACAACGACAATACCTTGCTTTTTATCGCTTAATAATAAACCCGAAATAATGCATTTCTATCTTCTGTGTCTCTTGTGTCTCTCTCGATCGCAACATCTCACCCAGCACGCTTTTGTGGGAACTTTTTCATTTACCTTTACAACAAACTCTCTGCCTGCCTGCCTGCCTGCCTGCCTGCCTACGCCCATCTGCTACCCTGCCTAGTCGTACCCTTCCCATGTTCAATCCTCCCTGAACACTGCAGCTCACTCTCCAGCACACCAAATCCCACACTATCATCTTCGAAACAGAGACTGCTTCGAAATGCCTTTCGCTCTACCGCATCGATCCTAATCAACAGACCACAGACCATAGACCATAGACCCATCGATAAACACCAACACTTCTTCTCTTTGTCCTGCATACTATATCCACTAACTTATTCCACTACCGTTCCTAACTTCACTACCTTTCATTGTAATCGAACTAAAACTAAACTATACCAAACTATACCAAACTATACCAAGCTATACTAAACTATACTGAAATTAAGTTAAATTAACCATCCATATTCAATTATTCCCTCGACATTCTTCTCTATACTAAGCTTCAATACCAGACACACATACCCATACACACATACATATACACGCTCTCTCTCTATCCATCTCTATCTCGAAAGCCTTTTTTTTTTTCAAATGTCTTGTCCTCTTGCAATATAACGTTATTTATAATTTAAAACCTGAACTTTTAACTGATTTTTAAATTCGATTCGATTTTGTTTTAATCTCTTTTTACTATATAAACCTTATGATAGATCCTGATCCTTCTACTTTCTCTCTTTTTTTTTGGCCTAATTCACATCCTCTCTTGTAATTAAGTGTTTTTATCATCTATATATTATTCTCCCTCCCCTCCCCCCGGTTATTCTGATAACAATACACAAAATATATAAAAAGTATTAAGGTTTTATTTATAACTTTATATTCATATATACAAACCCATCCCACACATACACTAGAATTCATCATGTCCGTCTGTTTAGGTGTTACTAAGACAATCGCAGTCTCTTCTTTAGGTTTATACGCTGGTTTGCTAACTACTACTACTCTAGTAACAGCTTCTGCCCCAATCGATTTGTTGTTACCAAGAACAAATGAAAACCCAATTGTAAACTATTTCAAATCCATCGTTTGTAGCGTTGGTAAGATTTCCACCGTTCTAAGTGGTTTGTCAACTATCTTCTTCGGTGCCAGTTACTTTGGTTCTCCATTGAGCTTGAGACATCCTTATTTGATCTATGGTATGGTCATTGCCCCAATCTCCGCTGCTTATCTATACGGTGCTTCTCTATTTGCTCACAGACACCCATCTGCTGATCAAGAAAAGAATAACTCTCCTTCTCCTGCTTTAGACGATTCAACTGTAGATTTAGGTAAGGACTTCAAACATCCAAAGATCACCCCAGGTGAAGCCGGTAAGTGTCCTTTCGGTAGCAAAACTTCTATTGAAGCTTCTTCTGAATCTTCAAGAAAGAACTGTAACGCTTCCATCGTTGCTCATTTATCCGTCGTTACTGTATTCACCATTTTAGGTTTTGTTCAATCCGTCGTTGGTTTATACGGTGAAGGTCACTTCGTATAATCGATTCCCGCCGCTTAACTCATCTCATCCCATCTCATCTCATCTCATCTTTTTCTTATCTCATCTCTTTCTTTCCAACTAGAGATTAGTGACTGAACTTGACAGATAAATTAAGATAACTTATAACAATAATTAACATCATCATAATGATTGATACATTTAAATATTAATTAAACCAATGCCCATATTTAAAAAAAATTATATATATATACATACTATTTATTTTTGAATGCTGTTTCTATTTCAATTAATTGACTGAACTTAAAATTGTAAATATAAGAGGTTGTTCTATTGATATTTGTCTATTTACATATTACCATCATACTCTATTTACGTTTTCATTTTTATTTACAAATTCTTGTGCATTTGAATCTACCTTTATGTTTTTTGATGTGTCACTTACGCAAACGAAAGTACCCTTTTAATATTTCTATAATCAATCATTTCGATGTTTTCAATAGTATGTACTATTATCTTATCATTATTATCATTAAATTCAAATATAAATTTCCCACTTATATTGACCTCATTAGCCGTACTTGTATTTCTTATATCCTCAATTTCATCTTCATAACTGTTATTACTATTATATGTCTTTTCACTAAAGATTTTTTCTAATATATTTTGTTTTAATAAGCTTTTCTTATTTAACTCTTCAGTATCGTATTTGCATCTCCCTTCATTGGGTAAACAACTATGCCATTTAATAATTAATTTATCATTATCAGTAACAAAATCGTTGCGATTACTATCAAGATTATCGTCATTTAAAATTGACTTTACTGACATGACATGGAAATGACAATTCTTATCTATAATAAATTTATTTAAAATCAATCGTATCATTTTCATACTAATATTGTATTTTTTTTTACCTTGAATAGAATATTCTTTAAATAGTAAATTATTTTGATCTACTGTCTTGACCCTTAATTTAATTTCGTTATCAATAAATTTATTGTTGAAATTTTTTTGTAAGAGGTTTGGAATTCCATCATCTTTCAAATATTCTGTAATCAATCCAAGATTTGCAATCTTGGATTGATTACTACAATACATTCTAACAATGCCAACCCCATGAAAAAGAGCATTCCTATAACTAATTATCCTTAGATTGACCATAGCTCTACTTCTATAGAAAAATACATGCACGATATATATATAAGCATGTAAATTAAATATTGGATCAGGTTTCCATTTTACAAACCCAAAGAATAAAAAATGTCAGATATAGATATATGTGTAAGCACGATCAGAAAACTGACGATTCTATAAACCCTTGTCACCCAAGCACACTTGCAAATGCCTTTAAAGAACAAATTCAGAGAAGACTTGTTAACCTGACAACTCAAATAGTCCAGGGAATTAAGTGTGTTAGCAACTACTCACCACAGATACAGATCCAGATCCAAACTACCAATTCACCCACAAACTAAAACTAAAAGTTAAAAAATGAACAGAGCTGCCTAAGGTTCAGATACTTGCCATCTTATAATATCTATCTTATGCTTCTTATATCTATAACTATAACTATAACTATATCCTCATCCCTATATTGGCCCCATTGCCTATTGCCCTTTGCCCATACTTAACGTACAAATTTCGAAACAGATCAGAAATTCTCCAAAATTTCGAAATTTCGACATTTCGGAAGAAAAAGAAACGCTACATTACGTCATGAATGACAACTTGTTACACGTTTCTTTTTACAAAGCGGATTTGGATTTTTTTTTCGAAAATTTGAAATTTCGAAATTTCGAAATTTTTGACAAAAATTAAAAGTTTTCGAGATTTTGACAAAATTTTTAAATTAAGACATCTTCATGATTGATATGTAGATTTAAGTTGATAAAATTGGGCATTGATTGAAGTTGAGGCTCTTGGAACGAGATATTTCAGGGTCTATTGAAAGATTGTACTGTATTGCATTGTATTGGATATTGAATTATTTCAGTAAAACTAAAAACAAAATAAAGTATAGTTTGTAACTCTTTGTTTTACGTCTTTCAAGATACTATTTTAGACTGAAGGTTTTATACTTTAAGTCTTATTTATATCTCTGTATTGAAAACTCCTGGTTCAAGGGGTATTGAATACTTGCCAAGAAGTTCTGGTCAATTAATATTTGTTTGTTTTTATTAATTCGACGTTGTTGTTGTTTTTCTAGTTTATACTGTACTTTAGTTAATTAGAATTCTTACTTTAGTGTACACGTATTTTAGCTTTACAAATTGAATTGAGCTTGAAAAAAAATTAGAATTAGAAATAGATCTAAGAATAATAATAATAAATAGCAGGAAATTTAGATTTTGCACTATCTAGTACCAGTCAGTCTCATAGCATAACAACAAAAGGTGAATATGGCTTCTCAATTTTTTCTAAAAACTTCTCAAGATGTTGAGTTATTCACAGGTTATCCTGAATTTAATCAATACAATAACGATAATTTAATTAAGGATTCCTCAATTATTTCATCGGTATTGTCTCCTTGTGGAAGATTCTTAGCCATTTCCACTTCAGATAAAGTCAAAGTATTCACTGGTGAAAGATTCGAAACTTTATTAACTATATTCAATATTAATAACGTTTATGATTTAAAATTCTCTCCTTCTGGAAATTTTTTGGGAACTTGGGAAAGAGCATCTATCAATGATCCAAATCATAAAAATGTCAAGATATGGTATTTAAACAAATTATTCAATAATGACAACGAAAACACGGAACCAGAATCACAACCAGAGTCTCCATCTTATGAATATCAATATAAATCACAGAATAGTTGGTTCCTACAATTTTCAAAATTAGATAATTATGCTCTGAAATTATTCGGTAAAGAATTAAGAATTGTTAAAATTGATTATAATTCAATCGAAATCGATTTCGAAAAGCCTTTTGCCAAATTATTACAGGAGTCCGATCAACAAATGTTCTCTACTTATTTGATTTCTCCTTCAGAACATCCAACTATTTGTACTTTTACTCCAGAAAAATCTGGCAAACCTGCACACTTAACCATTTGGCCAATAATGGAAGGTACCATTACTAAAAGAATCGCAACAAAAACTTTCTTTAAGGCGGACTCTTGTCAATTGAAATGGAATCAACTGGGTAACGCTGTATTATGTATAGCCACTACCGATTTTGATTCTTCAAATCAGTCATATTACGGTGAAAATACTTTATATTTATTGTCATTCCAAGGTGTCAATGGTTCTTTGGGTGGTAACTCAGTAAGAGTTCCTTTGAATAAAGAAGGTCCAATTCATGACGTCACTTGGTCTCCAACTTCAAGACAATTCGGTGTCATTTACGGTTTCATGCCAGCAACAATTACCTTTTTCGATTTAAGAGGTAACATTGTCCACTCGTTACCAGAACAACCAAAAAATACAATGATATTTTCTCCATCAGGAAGATATATCTTGATTGCTGGGTTCGGTAACTTACAAGGTGCAGTCGAAATATTGGATCGTCATGATAAATTTAAATGTATTACTAAATTTAATGCAGCAAATACATCAGTTTGTAAGTGGTCCCCAGGTGGTGAATTCATTATGACAGCAACTACTTCACCAAGATTAAGAGTCGATAATGGTGTTAAAATATGGCATGTTACAGGTAAATTGGTTTTCATTAAGGAATTCAAGGAATTATTGAAAATCGATTGGAGAGAAACTTGTAATTACAAAACTTTAACCATTGATGGTAAAGCAACGCATATCATTAAGGACTGGCAACCAATTTCAGAAACTCTGGCTGCTGAAGATCCTAAGATTACTAATAAATCTAATTTAAGCATACATTCTTGTGTTAATGAATACGAACTAAAATATCCTAACAAAAAGGAAGGTGCTAACGGTAACAGCTCTGCAACTAAGCCAGCCGGTGCTTATAAACCACCACATGCTAGAAGAGCAGAAGCTAATGGAACACGTAAAGTACCAGGAATGACCATCGTCAATGCTAAACAAAAAACTAATACCGTCCCAGGTATCCCAGGTATGGCTCCAAAAGAAAGTAAAACAGCTGCTAAGAACAGAAAAAAGAGAAATAATAAAACAAAGCAAGAGGATTCCGAAATTAAAGAAACTTCTGCTGAGCCAGGTACAGAAAACAAGGAGCCAGTTGCAAATAAAGAAACTTCTCCAGAGGAAAAGAAAATTAGATCTTTATTGAAGAAATTAAGAGCAATTGAAACTTTGAAACAAAGACAAGCTGTTGGCGATAAATTAGAAGACACCCAAGTTCTAAAGATCCAAACAGAAGATAAAGTCTTGAATGATTTAAAACTACTTGGTTGGAGTGAATGAGAAAACTTCATCGGGAATTAAATCCATTATTAATAATGTAATTTCTTTTCCTCAACATTGTCAAATGGGATAAACAGTTAAGGATTAATGTTTGTATCTATTTATATTCCACTAGAATAGTACATAGCACGATTATATAATAATGAATAGATAGATACGATATCTTACTTGTTAGCTTCATACTTGTGTAGATCAGTAGCAAAAGTATCATCAATATTTAAATATAAATGTTCAATGTTTGGAATTTTTGTTATTAATATCATTCACTAAAAATGAATTTTAGGAAATTGTTTTTGGTATATATTATGAAATTAAAAAATTGTACAAAGTTATATGAATAATATGGATAATAAAACTTCAATTATAAAAGTGAGAAATAAAACTTACTTGATTGTCAGATAATTAATCAACCTTAACAGATGAATAAATCTTCTTGACAAATAGCATGCTGCTAATGAAACCAATTGCACCTGTGACCACAGCACATAGAGCAGATATGATCAAAGAGTAACCAACATACAATACAATTGTAGTAAAGCCACCTAACTTGAATTTAGTAAAAATAATGGAATGCACAAAAATGTAAAAGGCACAACCAACACCACCAACAATAAAAGATCTCCATTGCCATCTCCAGTTCTCTAAATTCAACGAGTAATAAGTAATTAAAATGGTAACTAGGGTAGTGGTTAAGGTTAACAATAAGAATGAAACAAATAAGAATCCAAACATGTAGAAGATTTTATTGAACCACAAACTAGAGTAAATGAAGTACAATTCTACAGCAATAGAACCAAATGGGAAAAGACCGGCAATCAAAGTAGCTGGAACAGTTTTTAGGTACCATGGTTGGAATGGGATTTGTCTGGCAATTTCGTTTGTTTTGGTTGGATGTTCTCCCCAGTTACACTTCTTATTGGCAATTAAAGAACCTGCTAAAGATAATGGGATAGAGATAATGAACCATAGTACAATAACAAAAATTAATGCAGTTGGTGGAATTGTACCAGAAGAACGAGAAAATAGTAAGAAAAAGTTCAGACCTACAATAGAAATGAATAGTAAACCTGGAACAAGAATTGGAGTTAAAATCATATTAGCCTTCCAGTATGGACCGTTGAAAAACTTGTAAACACCCATTGACACATAAGAACCACAGAAACCAAACAATGCATATAGGATAAACATTGCCGATGGTAGCGAACCTCTGGAACTTGGTGACAGGATACCAATAGCAGCGAAGAAGATACTAACTGCAACCATTAAGAACAGTTGCGTACCTGAACCAACTAAGATAGAAAGTAGCATTGATTTATCAGGGATTCGGAACACATCACCATGACCCAATTTCCATCCTGAATCCTGTTGAAAAGTGTCATCTAAGTTGAATTCTTCGTAACGAGCAAAATCACTTTTTAAGGCACGCATTAATGAATGAATAACGACCATGGATAACAGTATGACAACTACAGAAAAATTAATCAGAGAAAACCATTGAATGGTTGGATCATAAACGTGTAAGTATTTATCCCATCTTGTAGCCCAAACAGTTTCAGAAGGAATGAATCTGACAGAATATGAAAATTGAACCTCATTATCTTCAGTTTCGAGTAAAATTAAACCACCGGATTTCTTGGTACAAATATCACCAGTACTTGATTTTGGATCGACAGTAACACCTACGACACGGTAGTTTCCTTCACCACGGTCATGGTACTCGACATTAATATCATAATGATTAAACAAAAATGGAATTTCTACATTGTGAACCATATTGTTAACATTCTTAGCTTCACGGGCTGGATTTTCAAGATTCAATTTTGAACTTGCCAAACCGCCAACAGCTTGTCTGACATGGACATTACCAAGTGGGAAACCAGTTCCATAAAAATCGGATTTTGTTTTAACATCGTGAAGTTTTCTAGCAGCTGGTAACCCATCAATTAACCAATTTTGGAAGAACCCATTCTTGATCAATTTGTTGATGAATTTTGCATCATCAGCTGGGATTGTGACCTTACATAAAGAAGTACATTCTTGGTTTTCTAACATTTTAATGCTGAATGGGGAGTTATAGATTCTATCACCAAACAAAATGGAACCTAAAGATTCAGGCTGTTTTTCAACATGTTCAGGTTTACAAAAATGCAATTTTGGAAAGTAATAATCAAAGGAATATAAAAAGTGTTCCTTGTTACCTTTGATGTCATTACCTTGGTCATCCTTATGTTGGAAATTTAATGATGGGGTTAAATGGTTAACCAATAATGGAATTTCATCACCTTTCCCATAAGTAGTTGGTGCTACACCAGGCAAATAAAATGCACTTGTCAATGCCAAATAAACAGAAAGTAAACAAAATATAGTCTTCATCATCATAAAGATTAATACTATAAAAAAAAAACTTCACAGAAGAACGAAATAAAAAATTTGGTTAAAAAAGAGGAAAAGGTCCACCTAAAGTCCACGAAACTCACAATATATCTTCCAAAAATATAATACCGTCAATAACTTTTTTTCAATTGAACAGGAATAGTGTCTTTATTGTTCTTTTTTCCTTCTAGTAATACGTTATCTAGTCCTCACTTAGATCGTGGTTGAAGTATTATTTTGTCTTTGCTCCACCTAAAAATAAAATTTCTTGGATGGAAAAAAATAGAACAAACAGTGAAACACTTATAAGAAACAGCTTCAGATGACAAATATATTCATCAAAGTATAATTATCTGCAACCTTCATAAACAAACTCTGGATTAACTACTGTTATAACCATCTAGTTCTTGTTATATTACGTTATTTTTTCATATCAATATATATTTTCTTGCTACGGTAGCCATTTCCTCATAATAAGAAAAATAACGTGTGCAAAAGAGACCAAAAGGTGATGAGATTTCAAATGATAAAAATGGCGAACAGTATAAATCTTTGAAGAATCTGGATGATTACGATGGTTTATCATGAAGGTTTATTTGAGAATGGAATACCGATTCCCCTGTTTAGAATAGCTTTTCTTGTAAATGTCCATCCATTTATTTTTGGAAATGAATTTTTTGATGTGGCATCAATTGATAAAATTAATCAAATCCAATTTTGATAACCAAATCTCTTTTTTGTAGTCCAATCGGTACCATGTTCATAGTATTCTTCTCTTGATATTCTTGCCTTTTTGTAGATATCGGTATTTTGTGCAAATTGTGACATTGATTTCCAACCTTGTAATTCACAATCTTTTTCTGGAATATAAATATTACAGACCCAGTCGGTAGGTAATTGACGTTGTAATTCTGTTGCCAATCTAGAGCCGAAGTTAGGCATGTTGAAATTACCACCTACACATACGATATTATTCACTAACAATGGTCTGATGGTTTCTGGAACAATAGATAAACTTTCCAAGATGGTTTCGACAATACCAGGTTTCAACAACTTGGCCATCTCCGGATGGAAGATGGTTTCAGGTACAGAGAATAATTCATCTGTCAATGTAATAACTTGAGAATTTTCTGGTAACTGACTATTACTTTTCTTATCCTTGACATAACCAATAAAACTAGTTTGGAAATCTGGTAGAACATAATCAACAGAATATCGATCTTTATTCTTAAAACTATCCATATAGGAAGTCGGACTCATAAACAAACATTTTTCCTTGATATTATTAACAAGAATTGTTTCATCAGTAACATCATAATGTCTGTATGATATTGTTTCTTTGAATAGCCCATTTAAAAATCTACCACCCATCTCCATCTTCTTAACTGCTTTGTAGTAAGGCACCCCTTTGATAATAGGAATAATCCATGTACAATTGAACCCAGAATCGATGACTAAGTTGAAATCACTATATGGATTCTTAATATTTTGCGAATCCATATTAGAAATTAAATCTCCCATTACATCATCACCTTTACCACATATCATCTTCATATTGTCTTGTAAATTCAAAAACGGTACAAAACCTGCCACAGGAGACTTGAAGAGACTCTCAAATTCATACTCTTCAAACATCACTTGGTCCATATTTGCACTTAACTCTGGTAATGTCATACAAGTTTCACTTACAACCAAATGATGGCCTTTAGTCTCTTTTAAATTAAAATTTGGAAACTCATCTGGATTGAAGAAACAGTAGTCCCAAACGGTACCTTCCAACTCCCACGAAACCAACTGGCCTAACTCATGGGGTCTTCTTATGGTCACTGAAGATATATCCTTAATATTATTCATCTGATTTGAAAGATACCATGCACCATATTTATCCTTGGCTAAGGCATTTAAAGCTCTATTAGGAACTTTAGCATCGGAATATCCAAACTTAACCTCGTAAGAACCATTATCAATAACAATTGGATTCTGTTCCATAATATAAATACCCCCGTTAACTACTCTTGGATCCAAAATGTTATCCTGACCAATATGTCGAACATTTATTATTATTCTATAGTAGATGTCCCATTCTTATTATATCACATCGACTTTAATTTATATATTCATCATCGCGAATAATTAATTAACAAAGTATATAACAACAACTACAACAAAAGAAGGCAATTAAAGATAACTTTACAATAGGAAAGTGGATCAATATATGGGGCAGTGAGGTCTATTGGTTATCTATTAGTTTGATTTATATTCGAATTGTGGGAGTTTAGCTTTCTTATAGTTCTATATCTGGTCAAATATATCAGGGAATAAATCTTTTCTAATATACTGAGAACTATAATTGTAGTCAGAATAGGATTGAAATGTCGATTTTAGAGAACTTACAGAGACGATTGATTGATGCAGGTTTGCTACCGAAATTTTTGGCAGCATTGCCTAAACTTTCGATGCTATTGGTTAGTGTTAGTGTAATGCTGATGCTATATTTACCAATGGATGGACAGTTTAGACGTACCTATATATCAGAAAATGCTTTAATGCCTTCTCAAGCTTACAGTTATTTTAGAGAAACAGAATGGAATATTCTAAGAGGTTATCGTAAAGAGATTGAAGTATTGAGCTCTCATTCCTCAATTGAGAGAAATGCGATTATGTCTTCCTGGTTAGAAGAATTTGGTTTGAAAACTTCCGTTTATAAGAATCAAGAATACGGTGATTCCCTTTATGGGGTGTTCAATGCACCAAGAGGTGATGGTACTGAGTCAATGGTTCTAGCAGTTCCTTGGTATAATGCTGAAGATGAATTTAATGTCAGTGGAGCTGCATTGGGTGTTTCATTGGCAAGATTTCTTTCACGTTGGCCCGTTTGGTCAAAGAATATTATTGTTGTATTTAGTGAAAACCCAAGGGAAGCCTTAAGATCTTGGGTAGAAGCATATCATACATCTTTGGATTTAACTGGTGGTTCGATTGAAGCAGCTGTTGTATTGGATTATCCTGGTGTAAGTGATTATTTTGAATATATAGAAGTCCATTATAACGGTTATAATGGTGTTTTGCCGAACCTGGATCTAGTTAATATCGCTATATCAATTGCTGAGCATGAAGGTTTGAAAGTAAGTTTACATGGTTTGACTCCTGATGAAATGGGTAATGGTGATTACTGGTCAAGATTAAAAATGATCTCGTTAGGTACCAAGAATTTGGCCCTAACCGGTGTAAGAGAAGTATATGGTAATGAAGCATTTAGTGGTTGGAGAATACAAGCGCTTACATTAAAGGCTCGTGGTGATACTAATCATGATGTTACAACTTTCGGTCGTGTAGCGGAAGCAATGTTCAGATCTATTAACAATCTATTGGAAAAGTTTCATCAATCTTTCTTTTTCTACTTCTTGTTGGCACCAAGATATTTTGTCTCCATTGGTAGTTATTTACCAGCAGCAGTTGTCCTATCAATTTCATTTGCCGTAGCTTCCATCGATTCTTTTGTTAATAACCAATATGTCTCCATGGTAGATTCTTCCTATTATAACCTATTATCATTTATTTTTTGGGCTGTTTCAGTAATTGTCTGTTTCTTCTTAGGAAATAGTTTTACTTATTATCCTCAACCATTATTATTATTACTAGGTAATGTTGTTATTTCAACTATTCCATTAGCAGCACCAAAAAATTTAAGTATTTCTGAACCACTAGCATACAGATTAAAGACAATTTCATTCATGTACCTAAGTCTGGTTATGACATCATTGCTAGTGGTAAATTTCCCATTGGCATTCGGAATGGGCTTATTTGCATACCCTATGACATTAGTGATGCTTAATAATACAGATAATTTAAGATTAAAAACAAGAAATAGTATTCTTCTAGCAATTTCAAACCCTTTCATAGCATTTTGGTTATTTATCACCATAGTGGAATCAAAATTAGATGGTATAGAAGCAATATACGGTTTAGTAGATGCCTGGAATAAGCTAGGATCTTGGACTTGGTTCATTTTCTGCATCGGTTGGTTTCCATCCTGGATATTAGTCGCGATTTCAGCATTAAAAGTAGAACAAGTACAAACAGAACCAAACTCTAAAAAGCATTTATAATGACAAATATAGATCATATTATATGTACTATTCATGTGTAGATATCTATAAATATCTTAGACTTAGTTTCACAGCAACCTTGTTTGTTGCTTGTTTAGATATTACAATGACGTAGCTACAACTTCAGTCACGTGATGCTCTTTTAACCTTCAAATAGAATTTCACTTTATCATAATATCAATTTAAGTATAAAGTATATCAACCAACCTTTGTTTAGTATTGATTGAAAGGTAGAACCTGTTAATAATTGGTGATATCTTTTATTTAATTTGAACAACCTAATTGCAATTGGTGTGAATTAATTTGTGGTTTATTTTAAATTGATTCCCGGTCGTATATTAATAATAGTTAGACCATTTTGTTTGATTAGTGATCGAAAAGTTTTGATGGTGGAATCTATTATAATCGATGAGGATAGATCAATTTCCGTTCCAAGCAGCAATCAAGTTATTGACGACACCTTAGCGCCAATAAGTGAATTCAAAGAGGTCAACAGATATGGGAAAGTTGTTTTTGATTATCCTAAAGTTGGGGCTACTTTATATGAGTATATAGATTCAAGCTATAGTGTACCGTTTCTGGAGTTTGGGAGAGGTGCTGCAAAAGAATATTTGGATTCAATTATTGGTACGTTATCTCAAACAGTTTATGAATTGATCAGAGATGACCTTTTAGATGTCGATACATTATCCGAAAAGACTAGATGGAGTCGGATTAATGCTAATGCAAAGTGTTTATATTTGAAAAGGCGATATAAATTAACAAAAAAAGGAACTGTTATTGATCTTACTAGAGAAAATAAAATAGTCTATGAGCCTGATCTAAGATATGACTATATCATTAGCACACATATCTTGAATCGTCACTTGGGATACCAGGGAATACATAAAAGACTTAAAGCTATTTACTCAAATTTAAGCAGAGATTACATAAAAATGGTACTTGACTTTTGTTCCCATTGTAATCCTGATAAGGTAATTCCAAATTTGGAGAAGACAGTTCATATGAATATTTACGAAAAATATCTACCATTAGAAAGAGTTCAATTGGATATATTTGAGCCATTTGAGAACGAAAAGATACAGAATAGATACTCCCATATCATTTATATTAGAGATTATAGATCTCGATTTGTATGGATATATCCACTAAAAAATACAAAATTTAAAACGTTAGCATCAGAAATAGGAATGCTGTTATTAGATTTGCCGCGTATTCCTATATACATTGATACAACAACAATTGAGAGAAGAGATATGTTAGCCATATGTAAACGTATAGCTGAAAAGTATGAAATTTCACTAGGGATTGGTACTATTGAACCATCTAGTTTCTATAGCATTGGTCTTTCAAGGCTAAAATGTTTATTAAATGAAAATAAAGACAAATGTTTGAAAGACTGGAATATGTGTCTAAAGCTTGGATCATATTATTATAATAAAAAAAGTATTACGACCGCAAGAGGCGTTCCAAGTGAGTTGTTCTTAGATGAAATGGAATGCTCGGCAACAACATTTGAATCGAAACGAACTGAAATAATTAATAGTTTGCCTATTCAAAACAGTTACAAAACGTCAACCAATAAGGGTTTGGTTTATGCTCAAGATGAAATTTTAACCACAAGCAAGAATAAATCTAGCAATATGGAAAATGGAGATGACACATTTTTAGAATATGATGATACCTTCATTGAAGGAAGTACAAACTTTGAGTAATGATATTACAATTGGGAAGGGAGGGTTGTTGGTCCTGTGAGTTGCAAATTTTGAATATTTATTTTTATTTTTTTTTTTTTTTTTTTGAATTATGTTCAAAATGTGTTAAAAATTTTATAGAGGATCTAACAGAACATTTTTTATGTATGTTAAAGGGACATGCAGTGTAATTTAATCCATAAAAGGTCTATTTAACTCTTTTAATAATATCTAGTTGTGTTATTTTATTTAATCTAATGCACGGACAAAATAATATTATTTTTTGATGTAAAACAAAGAAGTGCAATGCAATGCTACTAAATGCGATTCTAAGAATCCTAACTAAATCTCTCATAAAATTGTTGGTGGAATTCTCTCCATCTTTCTATCCATTCAGTTCCAGGGACTAAAAAGGTAGTTCTCAAGTGATAAGTACCTGGATCTTGACCAAATCCAGATCCCGGTACAGTACATATACCAGTTGCATCTAGAAGTTCCCTACAATAGTATTCATCTGGTGGTATTTCTAATTGTAAGGCTTTCTCTATAGCTTTATCTGGCAATATTAATTTTGGGAAAAGGTACATAGCACCCTGTGGTCTTTGGCATTCTACACCTTCTAATGATGTGAATAATCCGTATAATCTATCTGCTCTAAACATTAAATCTTGTTTTATTTTATTTCTTTCTTCTTGATCCAACTTGTAAGAAGCATCACCAGGCTGAGGTGGACATGTTACTAAATCCATTAATGCTTGGCCTGTAACAACGGAACAAATAGATATGGAGGCTAATTTCAACACGATAGCGATAACTTCATCTTTGAACCCTATTAATTCCATGTAACCACCTCTTTGACCACATTCCCCGATAAAACCCTTTGATGTTGAATGTAGAGAGGCTAACTGTACATTATCATAGGTACCAGGGAATTCTGATTGCAAATTTAATAAAACTTTTCTCATTGAATGGAATTCAAAACCTGGGAATATATTTTCTTGGTAAACTTCATCTGCAATAATAGCTATACCATATTTAGCCGATATTCTGATAATATCAGCTAAGTCTGATTCTGATAAAATAGCACCAGTTGGATTTCCAGGGTTAATTATAACGATTGCAACTGGTTTAACACCGTTTGCCATTGATTCCTTTATATTAATTTCAATTTCTTTTGTATTTGTGGACCAACTAGTATGTTCTTTTAGATAATAAGGGATTGCAGTTGAATTACTTAAAGTCAAAGTAGCTGTATACAAAGGATATTGTGGGATAGGGATTAAAACACCAAATTCAGGACCACTGCATAATATTGATAATAAATAGTGTACTGCTGAAGAAGCACCACCAGTTAAAAAAATATCATTTGGGCTTGCCAACTGTTTACAACCATCTCTTTTATTGATAAAATCTGCAACAGTTTGTCTAAATCCTAATACACCTTGTGAAGCAGAGTAGGCACCCACAGATCCACCGATTGAATCTAACATTTTTCTCGCACGTTCAATAACATCTCTTTGGTAAACACCCAATTGGACAAGTTTTTCTAATAATTCAGGATCATTCAGTATATTTGGATACTCTAAGATGGATAGTACTTGTCTTATAAAAGTCAAAGGTTTTTGGCCCACTTGCTGTGGATTTCCAATATTAGCAGTAATGATCTTATCGAATGGTAAAGAGCCTGGATCATTTATAATTTGAGCATGTAACTGTTCAGCCCTCATTGGGATAGAGCCTCTCACGGCGTAATCAGCATGTACAGCATGTTGGTTCAGATCATTTACTGATAATTTTTCAGCAGGAACAAAAGACATTGTCAAAAGCTTAACTCTTAGAATAGGTTTGCTTTAGCTGGTTTATAACTTGTTATTTCTGCAGATCTACGTGATAAAAGCAATACTAACTAAATCGTCCTGTATGCATATATGTAAATATATATAAATAAATATATATATTCTACTGGTGTGAATAAATTGCTCATCGGTGAGTGTTACCAAACGAAATTCCAATTTTCATTCCATTAAAAAATGAAAAATTGTTAAACAAGATAAGAAAAAAAAAGAGAGTTCTATTTCAGTTATGTCATCGGTCAATCCAGAGTGGATGTTTACTAAGAGCAGACAGACAAATTCTGGGATCCAGTCCCAACTAGAATATTATAACTCCCAACCGTTCTGAGCTGAGCTGAGCTGAGCTGAACAGTCACGTCCCATGACCTCCAACGCAGAAGCGCAGTGTAGTACGAATGAGAAAGGGAGAAGGGGAAAAAAAAAGACCAGGAGAGAAAAAAAAAACAAGAGTGAGTGAACACCAACAACGATAGTAATAAAACTAAGATAATACCAGAGACCAAACCAAACCAAACAAACCAATAATAAAATGAAATGAAATAAAATGAATTACAAAAAATCCTTTAAGTTCCCCAATTTCTAAAAACAATTAAAGGGTTGGTGATAATATTTTTGTGCTAGTGGCTGTAGATTAAAATTAGAGATGTTAGTTTGTGTGTTTGTTTTTTCCCTGAGAAGAAAGAGCTTAACTCAGCTCAGCTCATCTCATCTCAGCTCATCTCTCCAGAAATTAGGGGTACACACTTGTATTTATGGCAGTGGCAATAGTAGTAACCGACAAGAGATATATACCTAGTGCGTATAGACCACACATCTCTTTGTCTGTGGTGGTGTGTCCTCTTGTCGCTAACCAGAAATATGGACAGTGGGTTGGTTTTTCCCTTTGTGTGGAAATTGTGGTCGGCCATTAAAGTCCGGTCACGTGTTTCGGACGTGTATATGCGACTGGATCGGAGTTGTGTTTGTGTGTTTTTATATGTGCTAGCGATGCGATATGAGAACGGAACGGAACGAAACGAGACACACTAATGCTACATCCACACATTACACTATAATAGGGGAACTCTACACTGAGAGATTCTGTACAAGTAACTGAATACGATTTGGGAAGACGACAGACTAGCAATTGCTCTACCATAATATTGTCCCCATATTACGCTTTAACTTTTAACTTCGAACCATACTGGATAGATAGATAGATAGATAGATATGTATGTTCGAAACATGAATCGAGCAACTTATAGTGGTGACAGTAATGATTAATGATTGATGATTGATGGTGATGACAATAACAATAACAATAATGGTATTTCAAGGAATATCTCATTCATTAATTGCAATTGTACTAAGCACTGGCATATGACTGTTTGTCTCTCTGTCTATCCCTACCATGCCAATTTTTCAGATGAAAATTAGCTAATGAATGGATGGATACTTTTTTCAAATCATTTCGAATGGACTTTGAAGTTATCTATCAATCTATCATCCATCTATAGGATTTAAAAATTGCACATCACTCTTATCTTGTCCTTGATCTAATTGCAACTGTTTCGATCTTATTATAATGTAGTTCATATGAACTATACCATTATGTATAACTCAGTCTGATATTTTTTTATTCAGTTTAACTTTTAACTTTTAGCTTTAAAATAAATTCAGGTATGAGTGATACTGATGGGAGTTCTGAAGATAGAGACTACTATGAAATTTTAGGTGTTGCTGAAGATGCTACCCACGAAGAAATTAAAAAAACTTATAGGAAATTGGCATTGCAATACCATCCTGATAAGTCAATCGATGAGGGACAGAAATTAATCAATGAAATCAAATTCAAAGATATTACTGCTGCGTACCAAACTTTAAGTGACGAAGATAAAAGAAATGAATACGACAATAAGAAGAATTTTGAACCTTATTTCGAATCAGATTTTGCAAATAATCATGATGGAAACTATAATAGCCGTTATAGATCAAGATCAAAAGATATTAAAGTAGAGTTATCATTGAAAACAAGTGAACTTTACAATGGTAAAACGATAAAATTTAATAATAGTAGAAATAGAATTTGTAAGACTTGTAATGGTCTAGGTTGGAGAACTAAAAAAGATGGAAAGCCTTATGTACCTCCAGAAATTGAATGTCAAAAATGTAATGGTCAAGGTTATAAAAATATGAAAGTTCAGTTAGCTCCAGGCTTCTATACTACTCAAAATGTTTTATGTTCCTATTGTAAAGGTAATGGGAAATATTATAAGAAACCAAATTCACCAAAAAATTTTTGTAAAGATTGTAATGGTAAATGTTTGATTAAAATAGATGATCCAATTGTGGTTTCGATACCGAGAGGTTCTTCAAATGGTGATAATATTATATTAAAAGGTGAAGCTGATGAAGAATTGGGTAAAAAAAATGCAGGTGATTTAATCTTTGAAATTAATGAAATCATCGATTCAAACAATGATTTGGAAAGATATGGTAACCATTTGATTAACCATACTCATATATCCTTGGCAGAAGCAATTACAGGCTTTGAAAACAAATTTATTGTTAAAACTTTCGATGATAGAGATCTGTATTTGTCTACACCAAAGGGTAAAGTAATACGCCCAGGTGATATTTTGGAAGTTAAAAATGAAGGATGGCCAATGGATAAATATGGTGCATCATTTGGTAATCTATATGTAATTTTAGAGATCGAATTTCCACCAGATAATTGGATTAATGAAAAAAATGATATTATTAAAATACGAAACATTTTACCAAATGAAAAGACTAAACGTAATAATATCGTTGATCCCATTAATTCGGAGTATATTTCAACATTTGAAATTGTTAAATCACTACCTCAAGAAGAAGGAGAAGAGCAAACCGAACATGATACAAATCCTTCTTGTGCACAAATGTAATTATGTATGCATTACCTGTAAATATTAAATTACTTAGATTTATATATTATTTTTAATTTACAGATCGAGTAGATCTTCTAAATCGTTTGAATCCAATCCCTCACCATATGATGGCTCGATATCCAGGATGTCAGCGGGTATGACATCTTTGCTATTTGGTTTATTATTTATGCTTAAGTTTTTATTGGTAGTAATTTTATCATTATGTGTTCCTTCGTCATCACTTGTATTTGCTAGTAATAACAATTCTGAACTATCTTCTTCATCATCGCTATTAGATTGTTCCAACTTAAATGGAGAGTTGAATGTTTTAAGTTTAGCAATATCGTTCTCATCAAATGGTAAGTGGTCATCTGGTATATATTCTTTATCTGGAAAAGCATTTGATTTGTGTTCTATTTCCCTGACATCTTCATTTGCATCTCTTATAAGTTGTTGTAAATTTCCACCACTTAATAACCCAATTCCTGAATTACTTTTATTAGTATTTATACTTTTTTTATTCATAGAATCGCGTAATTTTAAGCTCAGCAAATCGTCATCGTCATCTTCATTATCAGATATATCCTTTAATACTAAACTTTTAACTTTTGGTAAAGCATTATAGCCCAAGACAGATCCGTATTTTTTCAATTTCCTATCATCTGCCAAAATTCCTGATTTATTCTGTTGGAATATATGTTGTTTCTTAATATTATTGTTGTTGATGTTGTTATTATTATTATTATTATTATTATTAATATTGAAATTCAAATTCACATTCGAATTGTTCAAAAAACTATTAGATCTATTATTATCCTTCGAAGCCAAGGGAAGTCTTTTCTGTGGTGAAGTATTTATTACATTACCTCCCTGTATGTCCTTAGCAATTCCTGTTTTCAATTTTGAATGTGTCCTTTTCAATAGGTTGTTAGGAGTCTGTGGCATGTCTTTCAACATGGCATGACGAAATATATTATTTTCCTTATTCTGATCCATCGCTATCGTAATATTTGTATAATTAATTATCCCAAATCGTTAACCTCAATTGATATACACTTTTGTAATTATAGATTAATAAACAGAGAATGAGAGAAAGAGAGAATCTCGTTAACCAAACTTCGAGGAACTTTTCTGAAAACCCAAGACTCCTTGGTGACTTATTCTCGATTATTTGATACCCAAGTCTACCGGTGACCAGCTTTATCTATGTATCTGTGTGTCTGTGTGTATTTATAAACCACCTTGGTTTGGCTTCTTTTAATGTTTGTTGTTTGTATTTAAAGTTGGATCTAAATATATAAATAAATATTGTATCACATAATACGAACATAGTACATATGACAAGAGGGGACCTCTCGAAGCCAAAATTTTTAGCATGGATGATATATAAAAGCACTGCAACTAAAGCTAGATTCAAGAGTATTGAATAGGGTCTAGATATCCTAGAGACAGCAGATCTGGTCAATTATCTGATTTGTGATCAAGGAGTATTGCAATACCCAATTTTTGTTTTGTGATATTTACGTTAACCCCAGGACAAAAGCAAGAAATTTCAAATTATCGATGTTTTTGGTGAAACGTCTAAATGCTGTTCCAACTGGAACTATCATGACTAGTCTAACAAGTGGTATGAACAGAAGTATATCAAGTTCGATATTTCGTCCATTCGCAGGTTTGAATTCAGTTGGCCTGTTCCCAGGAACAGCTACCAACACTTTTGGTAGTGCAATTACTGGTTTGTTGGGATTACAAAGAAGATGGAAATCAAGAGGTAATACTTACCAACCAAGTACTTTAAAACGTAAAAGAAAGTTTGGTTTCTTAGCAAGAGCTAGAAGCAGAAGTGGTTCAAAAATATTGGAAAGAAGAAAGGCTAAAGGTAGATGGTATTTATCTCACTAGTTTCCACCTCGTTAACAAGATACATCATATTCGAATAAGATCAGAAAACGGTAAATATATATAAATATATTTATACCATCACATTAAGAAAAAAACAAAATAAAACAAGACAAGATAAGGCAAACAACTATATTCTCTTTCTCTTCACAGGATTCCAAAATACTACACAAGGAGAAATTATTGAACTCATCCCAAAATGCCAATACTAAACAAGGGCATGTATATATAAGCATCAGGGAGGGATTATATATATATATATATAGATAGATCCCAATAACCCCTTTCCAACAAGTTGAAACCAATCTAGCTTGTGATCATGTAAATAATTAAACAGATAGATAGTTTAAATACACCAAACAAAGTCGTTTCTTTATTCTTTAATAGAAAAAAAACAATATCTAACACAACTGATTCATATTCATGATCAGTGACTCCTGAACGAGGATACTATTAATATATCACATACGTAGTCGATACATCAATGGGATATTTGTGCATTTACTCATACTTAACAAGTTTGAGTGCGTTCACGTTGTCTTGCTTCAACCTGACTCAGATTTTGTCCCCGAACGACGTCAACTTGCCCACAACTGTGGGAACCTGTTAAGTATGGGTATTTGGTTTCATTTGGTATATATCATGCTGGCCAGAATGGGTAATCTACTTGGCATTGACACGACACTGTGGTGGTGGTCGTCGTCGTCGTCGTTGTGGTGGTGGTGGTGGTTATAGTCGTCGTAATGCGGTTCACATATTGTATGATTCTGTCTTGATCATAATTATTCAGGATATTGATGAAACAGTTATATATCTTGACTAGTCGTTGAATTTTGATTCAACTCGTATATATATAAATGACAGGAATTCAGGAATTCAGTAATAATGTGATTGGAATTGTTGCAGACTGATGTAAATTGGGTCTCTTAACTTTCTTGAAACAAACATCCTTTAATTTATAAGTCTTGGATTGGATTGGATTGTATTGTATTGCTAATATACTAATTATAAAATTAATTGCAAACCCATTCTTAACAATGAGTTTCGATTTAGACGATTTGGAAGATTTGGAATTAGAATATAATCAATACAAAACGGTAGAGGAGCAGGGCAATTCTGATGTTGGTGATAGTAGTGGTAACGATGATTTAGGGAATGCAGGAGACGGGTTAACAAAAGATTCTAAATTTGTTTTCGAAAAAGACTTGGGTTATACTGATGATTCAAATGAATTGACAAGGGAATCATTCCTAAATTCTTCGGAAAATGTTCCAAGATATATAGAAGAAACTGTCACTTTAAAAGAGTACTATAACCACTCTATAAGACATTATCTAACTTTTAAATCATTCGGCAATTACTTGATCTCAATATTCCCAATTATCAAGTGGTTACCTTTTTATAATTATAAATGGCTTATATCAGATTTAATCGCTGGTATTACTATAGGTTGTGTCTTAGTTCCACAATCAATGTCATATGCCCAAATTGCAACTCTACCCCCACAATATGGATTATATTCTTCTTTCGTAGGTGCTTACACGTATTCTTTGTTCGCAACTTCAAAAGATGTCTGTATTGGCCCTGTCGCTGTCATGTCTCTGCAGACTGCAAAAGTTATACAGCATGTCAATTCTAGTTTAACTGAGGAACAGAAAACTTATATAACTGCTCCATTGATTGCAACTACGTTGGCTTTATTATGTGGTATCATCTCTGCTGGTGTAGGATTACTGCGTTTAGGTTTCTTAGTTGAACTGATCTCTTTAAATGCAGTGACAGGTTTCATGACTGGTTCCGCATTAAACATTATTTCAGGTCAGGTCCCTGCTTTAATGGGTTATGCTAGTGAAGTAAACACTAGAGAAGCAACATATAAGGTCATTATTAACACTTTAAAACATTTGCCAGATACAAAAATAGATGCAATTTTCGGTTTGATACCTTTGGTTATTCTGTATTTTTGGAAATGGTGGTTCTCGTCAATGGGACCAAAATTGGTCGATAGATACTATCCTAATTCCAAATATAAAAAATATATTAAAGCTTTCTATTTCTATGGTAATGCAATGAGAAGTGGTATTATTATAATTGTAATGACATCTATCTCTTGGTCAGTTACTAGGGGGAAATCAAAAAGTGAAAGACCAATTTCTATTTTAGGTACCGTTCCTTCAGGTCTACAAGAAGTTGGGGTGTTCACTCCTCCAAATGGTCTGCTTGCAAAAGTTGCCCCAGAACTGCCATCTTCTATCATTGTATTATTATTAGAACATATTGCCATTGCAAAGTCGTTTGGTAGAGTTAACGATTATAAAGTTGTTCCGGATCAAGAATTAATTGCCATTGGCATTTCTAATTTAATTGGGACATTCTTTAATTCATACCCAGTGACAGGTTCATTCTCAAGATCTGCTTTGAAGGCGAAATGTAATGTCAAGACTCCATTATCTGGTATATTTACTGGGTCTTGTGTCTTATTAGCATTATATTGTTTAACTGGTGCTTTTTTCTATATTCCAAAGGCTACTTTATCTGCTGTCATTATTCATGCCGTCTCAGATTTAGTTGCATCTTATAAGACTACTTGGAGTTTTTGGAAAATGAACCCATTGGACTTTATTTGTTTTATCACAACAGTTTTTATCACAGTTTTTGCATCTATTGAAGATGGTATATATTTTACAATGTGTTGGTCTGCTGCAATACTATTATTCAAAGTTGCATTCCCTGCAGGTAAATTTTTAGGATATGTTAAAATTGCAGAAATAGTGAATCCTGAAATTGTTGATTCTGATTATCTAGTTGAGAAGGCAGAGACTTCTGTCCAATATTCAACAGTTCTTATGAATCCTGAGAAGGGAGAACTAAGTTATCTATCATCTAAATCGTCTGAGTCACAGCTCAAGTATCATATTAAGTGGATTCCTTACGATCATGCATACACAAAGGAAATGAACCCTAACGTGGAAGTTACACCTCCACCTGATGGTGTAATAGTCTATAGATTGACTGAAAGCTTTACATATATTAATTGTTCAAGAAACTATGAAACTTTATATGATAAAGTAAAAGAACTTACAAGGCCAGGCCAATTAATGACACATATAAAAAAATCAGATAGGCCATGGAATGATCCTGGTGATTGGAAACCGCCAAAGTTTTTAAAGAATATAATTAATTGGAGAAAAAATAAAAATAAAGACGATGAGCCAACAACCTTTGATAATAAAGTTGTTGATACTAGACCAATTTTGAAGATTATATGTCTAGATTTTTCACAAGTTGCACAAACCGATTCAACAGCATTACAATCGTTACTGGACTTGAGAAGAGCAATCAACAAGTATGCAGATAGACAAGTAGAATTCCATTTTAGTGGGATACTATCGCCATGGGTGAAAAAGGGATTAGTCAACTTAGGATTTGGTACAGTAAATAAAGAATATAGTGATGAATCAATAATAATTGGACATACAAGCTACCATGTAGTTAAAACTGAAGATCTGGAAAATAATCCAATGACCACGGTAGAAGAACCAAATCAAAATTCATCATATTATATACATGCAGGTACTGGTACCAACTTCCCATTTTTTCATATCGAAATACCAGATTTTTCAAAATGGAACATTTAACTAATAATTAATCAAACATAAAATAAAACAAAACAAAACACACACATATTGCATAATACTCTCCTTCTGTAATTAAAGAAGCATACCGTATCCTTCATATTCCTCATCAAACATACAATAATATTTAACTATTTATCAAATTTTCCTCAGACACACATGTTTATATATTTCTATCTATCTATAATATTTTATTAAAAGAATACTAACTTATAAATAATCTAAACTACATTGAATACCAATGCATATAAGGCACTATCCTCTTGTGTATCACTCAATCTCATCATAAAGCTAAACTATGACGTCTTATTAAGATATCATGAATAAAAGAAATGGTTCCACTTATGCTGCAGGTTGTTCTCCTCTCCGATATCTGATTCAATCAGAAAGGGAAATAAAGTTCTAAAGTAACAGCATTATCGGAAGAGGTAAGAATCCATTTTTAGATAGTTACGAGTTAATTCGATTTCGAATTGAATATATTTAACTTTGTTTTAACACTTTGGCATCATTGATGAATTGTTGGACTCTATGGTCGGTTTGAGAGATAAAATCGTGGAAGACCATTGGGTGAATAGTAAGAAGGTGAGGAATAAATTTGAAATTTAAGGCAGCTGGGATTTATAGTTAACAAGAAGAAGAAGACGAAGAAGTACTATTCGATCCATTATTATAGATATATATTATATACCTTAGTATGGGTAAGAAAGATAAACAGCGCAAGAAGCTTCGCAATTTTACCAAGGCTAAAGTTAAACAGGTTCAGGAGGATCAGGAACCAATGGTTCCTGATCCTCCTGAATTTGATGGGACTGAATCATTTGTTCAAACTTTGGCAGAAACTTCACAGTTGACTAAAGAAGATGATGAAAATAGTGTTTTGCTACCTATAAGAGATGAACTGTTACAAGATCCTTCTACTGAATTGCCGGGATTCATTGCTGCTGAGATTGAAGAGGGTGAACAAGAATATGAAGAAACTCGTTCTGGACATTATGGAGCAATAGAGTCGAGAAGAATCAGTTCTAAGGGAACTGAACTTTCTACTGCAAGATTGAAAATAATTATGTTATCAATGTATTTGGGTATATTTCTTGCAGCGTTGGATAATACTATTGTATCCACTTTATTAGCTCACATTGCCTCAGAATTTAATGAACTTCCCAGGATATCATGGGTCGCAACTGCATATCTACTATCAAGTGCTACCTTTCAGCCAATTTATGGTAAGATATCAGATATATTTGGTAGAAAAGTTGTGTTGATATTCTGTAATATCACCTTTTTTGTAGGTTCTTTGATTTGTGGGTTAAGTCCTTCATTTGAGTGGCTGGTTGCTGGAAGATTTATTGCCGGCATTGGAGGTGGAGGTATTACCTCGATGAGTAGCATTACAACAAGTGATATTGTACCTCTAAGAAATAGAGCATTATATCAAGGGATTTGTAATTTTTATTTTGGCCTGGGTACTGCTCTTGGTGGTGTTGTTGGTGGATGGTTCAGTGATCGCTCTGTTGGTTGGAGAATGTCATTTTTGATTCAATTGCCTATAGCATTCTTTAGCACTATTCTAATCATATTATTTTTACGTCTGCCTAAGGAAAGCAAAGGAAGAGGATTACAAGTTGATGGCAATTACTTCTCTACGATTAAAGTACGATTGTCTGCCGTAGATTGGATTGGGGCCACGACATTAGTGCTGTTCCTATTTTCATTCATGATTACTGCATCATTGGGAGGGAAGGAGATTCCTTATACTTCACATAAGTTTATCGGTTTATGTGTAGTAACTGTAATTGGTGCATTAATATTTGGTTACACAGAGCTCAAAATTGCAAAAGATCCTATTCTACCCTTAAGGTTTTTAAAAGATAGAAGTGTTTTGGGTTCCAGTTTGAGTAATTGGTTCTGTATGATGGCATTGATGACTGTTAGTTATTATTTGCCCATTTATTTTGCAGGTGTACTAAATATGAAACCAACAGATATTGGTAAAAGGATAATTCCAAATTTTTTCAGTACAGCATTTGGTTCATTAGGTGCTGGATATTACATGAAAAAGACAGGTAAATATTATTGGTTTGTTATTTCATTTTGTGTTTTAGCCAGTATTGGATGTCTACAGATAGTTTGGATTCAACCTGATATATCTGTCTTTAAACAATATACATTAATGTTTATTCCTGGTTTAGGCGCTTCGGTTTTGATCACAGTAGCATTATTAGCAATGATTGCAGCAGTTCCTCATAACCATCAAGCTGTCACCACATCTATCTCATATGCATTTAGATCAACTGGTTGTACTCTAGGTGTGTCTATCGGAGGGGCAATATTTAGAGAATCATTAGATAATCTGCTGAAAAGTAAAGTGCTTAAATTCAAGTCACCTGAACATTCTGAGGACGAATTGATGAGGATAATCGACAAAGCCTCTCAATCTACAGAATGGGTTCAAAATTCCTCCCCCAGTTTCATAAAGCAAACTCTAATAGATTGTTATCATTTTGCATGTAAGAACGTTTTCATTTTCTGTCTATTATGTACAATTGCAGCAACATTTTCGATGGCCATCATTAAAGAACATAGGTTACACAATACCCTAGATAGAGATAATGAAAATGAAGAATAAAGAGACTGAAACTCTCACTTAAACAATAGTAAAGTTAAAGGTTAAAATACTAATAATAATCGTAATATTTTGTATAGTATGTATTGAATTATAATGATAATAATAAACATTCTTGATTCGCATGACTGAAATACTGTACTACAAGAAAAAACAAAGTCAATTTTGATTTCTGCTGAGCTGAAATCTCATTACCTCTCTGACAAGCTAAAAAAATAGACCTTGCTCAGATCTAAGACCAACTGTTTGCTTTCAATTTAGTTTACTTTTTTTTTGTCTGTACTATCAAGATCAATAAGAACATAGCACTGCCTATCCAAAGCACAGTGCAATCATCATTTTTATAGATCTAATTTCAAGAGACCCAAGTTCTGGTCCATTCGATAATACATAGATAGGAAGGCTATAAAAACGAATAAAGCTGTACATAACAAATCTCTACAAATATATATATACTTTTAAATATTGAGAAAGTAGCCTTTATCTCATCTCATCTCAGATATCACGATATTTTCCACTATTGAGATACCCAATTCCAAAACATCTTCAAACCGATAAACTCCCTGTAATGGCACTTTTTTTTGTCAGTTTCTTATTTGCTCATTAGTGGAGGTGGGATGGTTCGACCTCAACTTCCTGTTCTTAAACAAGACATACAGCACTAACTATACAAAGATAAGCTTGTTACCGTTTCGTTAGCTTCTATCAGGCCCCTCTCAAAATAAAATAACCAGGAAAAGATACAGATAGAAGGGTAAAAACTGTAGTACCCATTGTTCTTCTTAAACATTAGAGCTCTTGACAAGAAAGTTCTACTTAACTCGATTCGAAGACAAAATGATAATAAATACTAATAATAATACCTACATACTCTCTCTTCTCTGGAGGATGTTACCTTTAAGAGACTGTCCAGAACCGAATAACTTCAAGGGAATGCTTAAAATACAGAAAATTTTAGACGTTGACCAATTTGGACAACGGATCAGAATAACTGGTAGCATCCTTTCGAAAAATATGGACAAATAGCCTTCGAAATAAGAACTTGGTTAAGGATCTATTCTATTTTAGTTTGAATTTGCATTTTCATTTGCATTTGCACTTGTTACCTTGTATTGCTGCAAAGTTTAGGTTTTGATTTTTATCTCCTAGCTAGCTAATGAGAAAAAGTAGGACAAGGGATCAGAAGAACTTTTTTATTTTGGGAACATAAACCTATTAGAGTGATACAACAGTTCTTTTTGAGGTTATAAAATTGGCCTATGAGATGGGGCTATTGTCCATCCTCCGACTAAAACGGTTTGTTCAGTCAAATTCCTCTTGATATTTGTGAATACCACCAATGTAATAGCATGTCACAACATATAATTATAACGAATGAATTGATAATTGTGAAGTCTACCTTCAGTAACTGTTCTCTCTACCCTTTGCTTACCTGTTTTCATTTTTTAATTTGACAGGCTTTAATGCCCTATTAATTAATTGTCGTTAAGTTAAACTATGATGATAACATAAGTAGCAATTGTAATTAAAATATTTTCTGCCACTACTAGATTAACTGTAAACCAATGAGCTCTTCTTTTCTTACGAGACAAGGTATATAGTTACTTGTTAGAATGCTCACTTTATTCTCTCTCTAGGGATTGCTTTTGAAATTGTATTATTTTTTTTGGTTCAGCTTGTTTTACTACTATATACTAATTGAATTGAGTGAACTTATCCTATATATTTCATTCAATCTTTTCTTCAAACAGTTGCAATACGATACATTAATGTTAGTGGAATCCTCTCGTATGGCATCGATCGTATTGACTGGACTCTTGACTTGACTTAACTAAATCAATTTGTTACTCAAATTACCTGTTGGCTGTCGTTCATTCTGTAATTGATGAATATTCAGATAAAACTGCTCTGGCTGCCTGTATCGATTTATCTTCTCGTAACTTCCGTCCTAAAAGTTGTTACTGTACAATATTCTGTCACTTGACAAATGTTAGGTATTGTAACACTATTCATTAGAGAGCTTCGTTTTTAGTTAACTTCTCTATATTTTGGGATATGTGTCTGGTTTTTGTCTTACCCAATTGAGGTTTCTCAGGGCTAGTATTAATTGAAATTTATACGTTGACAAAATTCTTATTCTGCATTTTTTGTTTTGTTTTAAGAATTGACTCTACAGTACTACGTTTATTGTAATTCATATTCCGTTTCATCCAATCCTTTGTATTCACGATGTAGGATGGTTTCTTTTGCATCGTTTAATCATGGGGTAATGCTGTCATATCAAATGCTGCTTTCGTATTTTATCGTATTTAAAATCAATATTATAGATAGATACGACTTTTGTTTTATACTGTCGATGTATTCAATGTTGATTACTTTCTTGGTTCAAAATATTTCTGATACAGTTTTCTAGTACTCTTCTCTACTAAGTTACTGCCATTTCGTGACGCAAATTATATTGGCTGTATAGTAAAAATAAGGAGAAATTACCATTGCCCTAATGGATTCATACTCATGTAATCAATTGTAACATAAATTTAACTTCTCTTCTGTCTACTAGGTGATTCCTTTCGAATTATTTATAACTATCAATCTATTTCGAATTATTTTTATCCAATTAGCCAAAATGTCTCTATGAAGGTTTTTGGTATAAATAGATAGATATTTATCAACTTTCTATTTTATTCTCATCGAAATTTTCTTCAATTCAATATCTAATTTTGCTCTATTCTGTCTTTAGTTATTTCTTAGCTTTTTATTTTTTGGTGCTGTAATAACAACAACACTACATACTGTATTGTCCTCACATCAAGTAATAATATTTAAATAAGTTAATATGTTTTCAAGAATTTTAGCCAGAACTACAGCTAGAGTTGGTCGTGTCCAAGCTGTTAGATATGCTTCTACTGCAAACCAAGCCGCTGCTGCCGGTCACATTGGTGAATCATGGGCTGTCACTGAAGCTAAGAGAGTCTTTCCTACTATAATTGGCTGGGGTACAACTTTGACCGCCATTCTAAGTTGGCCATTTATTATTTACCACTACAAGGCTCCAGATTATTAAATTGAAATAAATCACTATTGATTTATCATTACCAGAGTCGACATCCTCTGAAGACATAGTATGCCATTTAATGCATAGATTCTCCACAGGCTACGATGTTCTATTTCTACATATATTCGTTTACATTCTATATATCTTATGAATTTTTAATATAACAATTAATATTTATTGTATTCTAGTGAACTAGAAATTATTAAGTCATTCATCTTTAGTATTTCAAATAATGTTACATTTCCTCGTAAAATCTTGGAATTCTAGATCGATGATACGCAGTTGATGATGACAATAATTGTTTCTCTATTAGATTGTCTATGATGAATTTGGACGAGCTTTTGGACCCCAGTTTTTAGTTGGATTTTCTTGGTATCTGACTATTTTTAACTTTCTTAGTTTTTCAACTGCACCACTTTGTTCATTTTCTTTAAATGATAAGTCGGACTTTTTGAACATTGGTTCCCTTCCATCTTCTTCCTCTGGCATCCATTGATCAAATGTACTTAATATTTTATAACCTGCAGTATTAGGGTTCATTTTTTCCAAGTTGACTTCTTTATCGTCACATTCTTTCATAACATACCAAATGGCCTCCCAAGGAGCATCGGTCTTCAATGAGGATGGTTGTGCATGAGATAATGAACAATTATAACCAAGAGAGCCTAAGCCTGCTACAACTTTTTTTAATGGTGGTACTTGCAATTTCAAAATAGATGAAATATTGTTCGGACTAAAATAGAATGGGGCATCAGCTAATTCCTTTGAAGCTAAAGTCACCATACCTTCAATTCTCTTACGAGTTCCATATACATCACCCATATTGGCGTGTTCGACTTTATTAATTCGTAAAACTTCATCTAAGAATTCTTTGTTATGTAATGCACCAGCATACATTGGACCAGCTAAGTGGTAAGTTCCTTTACAAAACTTACATTTGCTATCTACGGGAGGACCTTGAGCTACTAGATACTTTTTAAATGGTTTACCATTTTTACCAGAGCGTTCTTGAATACGACCTAAATGTTGGTTATGGTATGAACCACACTGAGAGCAATGATATGTTATCATAGTATTTGATTGTAAATTTTTAACGTTTATTGGGCTTGTCTTAACTTTAATGAAAACCCGGACGTAGAAATCGATACTTAAAGATAACAATGGCTCGATTGTTTTCTTATATTTAGCAGCAGATTGACTCAATAAATTCAAGACTAATCTCAAGGCACTTTCATGAGTAGCTTCGTGAGAAACCATATTGACACCACCATATAATGCAAAACATTTTTCTGGATAACCGTTACCTGCCAAAACAGACAAATCGGTACATGTAACTAACATTAACCCATCATCCTCGATAGTTTGAAGAGCTGCATCTACAAACGGAGTAACAGTACCATATGGATCCAAATCAATAACGTGGTAACGAGTATTCGTTGACTTGTTACGATACATCAAAACGTTTGCATCATCGATGTTTGGTTTCACTATATTTTCAACTTTATTATATTCGGCGTTTCTTCTAATTGAATCAACAGCCTCTGGTAATAAATCGTTGGCAACAATTTCTTTAACGTTTGGAATTTCATGAGCATATCTAATGGCACGTAAACCTGTGGCAGACAATGCCTCTAATATTTTAAGATATGGAGCATGCTTGGATGTTGATATCTCTTGTTTGGAACCATCGGCCAATCTTCTAATCTTTGCTATATCTTCATCCTCTTCAATTGAGCGTTTGTTCTGTGCTTTCTTCGATTTCTTGCCATTCCCAGAAGATTTAGGACCATATAAATTATCCCAAGCTTTAATACAAGTCACACTTAAGTCTCTATTAAATTGTTGTACAGGATTGTAAAAAACTGTTTCCTTCTTAGGAAACAATATCTCAGCTTTACCCTCCTTGACTATATTATAGTCATCTGGATTGATTTCAATGCGTTTAGGCTCAGAATCAAAAATCTTCGATTTAATCTTTGATGCAACTGCTTGTAGCATTTTGCTTTTTCTCTGTAATTTCAGAATTTTGCCTAAAGATAAATTAGAAGAAAACCGGCTATAAAACTAACAATATTTTCAGATGTGCACACAAAGCTCCCCCACTAATTACAAATGTTCTAAATTGCTAGTATCAAAGGGATAAAAATGTAATTAAAACCTATTTAAAGAGACATCGTTATAAGTATCTGAAACTGATCAAGTTTGTCCATTTTAAAGCTCATCGAATATTTCAAATATTTCAATTTCGAAATTTGATCATTATTCACGGTTGATATCGAAATAAAATTGAAGACCAGAAGTTCAGTTCATCAGAAGTTTAAATAAGTAAACTATCATCAATACACTAATAGTTGCTATTTAGAAGACTATATTAGATGGGAAGGTCTGTTATACCTATCGTCGAGGTTTGTGTAGTATTTCAAGTTGGTTTCACGGTTTGGTACATTGCAATTTTGGGGATTGGGCTAGGCAAGAAACGATAAACAGGACTTAATTGAAAAGACACCAAATCTGGATACATCTAACCAGGGAATATATTTTGTATTCAAGATTGAGTTTTGAATTTGAGGTTTTATTATTTGGATGGTTTAAGAAGCACAAGATTATATTCTGGGGTTTTCAGTTCATTGAAAGTCGTTTGAAAGTTGGTGACAGTAATTTCAGGGAAAAGCTGCATACTTAAAGTAAAAACACACACGTAAAAAGAATAATCTGAAATGCCGCCAAAAGGTTGGAGAAAGGACGCTCAAGGTAATTATCCAACTACTTCATATGTGAAGGAACAGGAAAATATAACGATCCATGACTTGTTATTTCCAAAGAGTGTGGTAGCCGGGTTGGCTAAAGAAGCAGGGAATAGCGTGATAAATTCCGATGATTCTAATGAAGAGAAGAAAACAATGATGATTAATAAAGATGCAAGCTTAGCATTACAAAGAAGTGCGACAGTTTTTGTAAACCATTTGTTATTGTTTGCAAGGGAGTTATCTCGTGAACAAGATAGGAAAAGTTGTAATGTGGATGATGTTCTAAATGCTCTTGATCAAATAGGATATTCTGGATTTAAATCAATAATTAGAGAAAAATTAGATGATTATCAGTCAATTCAGCATTTAAGAAAGAAGAAGAAGAAACAACAAGAAGTTTCTACTGAAAATGAAACTAATAAAGAAAATAATGAAGATAATGATATTCCAATGGAAGATGCGAATAATCAAACGCCAAAGGAAAGTGCTATAGAGGCTAGTGAGTCAGCTGACGTCGATAATCCAGAAAATGTAGAAACTCAAGAAGCTAAAAAGCTTAAATTGGATAATGATATAAACGATAAATAACTTTTCCAAAAATATAGTTAAGTACACCAAAGTTATATATGATCATATACACATCACTAATTAATTAATTAATAATAAAAATAATAATAATAATAATAATAATAATAATAATAATAATAATAATAATAATAATAATAATAATAATAATAATAATAATAATAATAATAATAATAGGTTAAAAAAATATAATAAAAAATGACCAGAACAGCCTCCACAATAAGCTAATTCATTGAATATAATTAAAAGTTGTTAGACATTTGAATGTATACGTGTTTTATTGAATTTTTCATTCAGTTAAGGTCGAAAAAAAATATAAAAACGATTGCGATGCATAAAATTATGCTGAATCCCACCAAAGTAATATTTTTCATTCTATGCCACCACATTTTATTTTTTAGTTTCACAGTCTTCCTTTTGAATGTATTGCTATTATCGTTTAATTGAGAAGTTTTATCGACCAGCAATGAAATTCTCTCCTGTCTTTGTAAAAACTTATCAATATTATCGTTCATTATTTGAATTATATCATCAAGGTCTTGATCTGTAGACTGTGATACAGATGGGTCCATATTGTTATTTCTAAATGTGATCAAATCATGACGAAATGCATCTATAATTTCACCGCACTTCAAACTTAATTCTTCATCAGTATCAAACTCTAGTCTATTTTCACCCTCAGTTAATTGTTTTAAATCACTCAATAATCGTATAGGTAGGATTTTGGGTACATCAATCCTTGTAAAACATACAAATACTTTATAATTATCGTCATTCCGTGCACTTGTAGTATAATAACAGTCGTATCCATCTATAAGTTGAATTGACATTTTCGTCACTTTATTTCCATCAACATGAACAATATTTGGTAATACCAAGTCACCAATAAGCTTGTGAAACATATCAGGAGTACCAACTACATTGGCTACACTAGAGTCTTCGTTAGAAATAGACCCATAGGATATATCTCCCGTATGTTGATAATAACAACTAGATATAGTTTTACCATCCTGAAGCACCTCAATATAAGAGACTATAAAAATAATAATTTAAGAAAATGATTCATCATACATAAAAAGAGAGAGTTAGTATAAACAATTTCATTGAATACTCTTAAAATCATATCATGACATTCTTGATATTAGAAGAGCCATTATCAAAAACTGTCCATGTATAAAAATAGCATAATTTTAATCAAAAATTAATGGAAAAAAAAATGCCTCCATTTTCTATAGAACTTGATAAACCAAAGAAAACATACCATTAAACTGTTTCATCACTAGCTCCTACAATTACAAATTATCTCTGTTATAGGCCTGATAATCTACTTAGTTAGCCAAATGTTAACCTTCTTATAGTTGCCCTTATTTCACAACTGTAATTTTTTTTTTTCAAATCAAGATGTCTCGTTTATATAGTTAAAAATCAAATACTGTTGGGTGATTAGTACATTCCCGTTGCAAGAATTTAAACTTGCTAAGACAAAACCATAGTGGATAGAAAGGTTTAAAAAGAATTGTCTTATATTATTTTGTATTTAATTGATACTTAAAATTGGGTTAAATACAGAGGTTAAGGATGATGATATACCAAGTATCATTCTTGTTCATTTTTATATTTGTAGTATGCAAAACTTAAATAAATAATTAATTAAATAATCACATATATAAATGATGAGGAAAAGACACTATTCTGTTGTGTCGTTGTTGTTTTGGTATGTGGGAGGGATGAATTTTTCAGAGTATGATTTAACTCTTGAGAAGAAGAAAGTTTTTTCATTTCTTAATGACAATTCCGATACATTTCCTTCTTTATCAATTACTGCAGATCTAAACCATTTGAAAATATGATGTCTTCTGTTACTATGGTTTTTAATTTTAAGTTCTTCGATGAACGAATATTTATCGTTTGATCTTGTAATTGTTAGATGTCCAAAATTATCGTCGAAGCCTAGACTCCAGCGACAGCTTTCACTATATTTCGGTGGCAGTTCTCTGTGGAAATGGTTGACTACCTTTGTTGGTTCATCTGTGGTTAATAATCGTAAACAGCTTCCGTCTGGGTAGAAACGGAAATATCTGTAATATGTGATCATATGAATAGGATTTAAAAATGAGGATGAACCTTCTACATTGGCTCCATGTCTCAAGATATTGACCGTACTAATATAAAGACCCTGGAATTTAATATATGGTCTATCTTTTAGCATTTGCTTTGTATCATTATTCCATATCTCCTCTTCTAAAGCTTTTAAATTACTTATGCCATTAATTGTCATGGTGCTTTCATCATAGTGCTGTTCAGGATATATATAATTTGAAAATGTATTGAAAGGTAGAGTTGTGTGGAAACATAACTTATTAAAAGTTGAACAAGTTAATGATAAATTTACCCATGACTCGCCAGATTGCAAAACAACTTGTTTTATAACTTTAAGTAATAAGTCGTTGGGTAACATCTCAAGTATCCAACACGGAAGTACATCAACAGACCCTTGGTGATCTGTGGTTTCACCACTAACTGAATCGGTATCCTTTGACTGTCCTAGTTCATTTAAATTTAGCTGTGATAACTTTTTTTGTAATTCCCATTCCTGTTGCAATTTTTTCCTATATATCTTCTCAACACCTTCATGAATCTTTAATGCCTGTCTGTAGTACCTGATTGCATCATTCATTAAACCAACCTTTTCTTTGGCTACACCTTTTTCCCAAATGGCGATAGCCTTCTCAGCTTCATCATCGATTATTCCACGATTCGTTACCTCGATATGTTCAATAGAAGTTTCCATCTTATTCTAAATACATGGTCAATCGATCCATCAAATTTTCATTAGCTCCAAATATTAAATATTATTAAAATAGTTGGATATATCAGATGAGAATTCTAAATATTTGTTCTTCCTGTTCCTGTCTAGTGAAGACATTTTCATTTCGTGAATTTAATCAACTCGTCCTTATATAATGATTACATCCATGGTCACATGACAGTGACAGATATGTAAAAGTTAGAGGAATCCCAATCTAACAACATGACACTCACTTGTGATGTTATTTAAAAGCCATTTAAAGCATTTTCCGATTCATCTATTTCTGTATCGGTTGTATTATTAGAATAACGTGAAATGAGACTCTATCTCTCAGAAAATGAGCCTGCAGATAGGTGTAATAAAGTAAATGACACATTTAAATTACTATAGTTACCTTAATGAAAACAATTATTATCCTAAATAATAATTACGATACCTTGGAAGAATAATTACTATTAATTAAAGTAGGTCAATAATTTCAAATGTAAAATATCTATCTTTACTATGCTAATTATCTGTGATTTGAGAATAGGGATTATGGAAACAAAAGCCAACGACTGATAGTAATAGATTATCAATAAATGTATTAATTTCGCAACTTTTTGATATATTAGGAGAAGCAATGGTTTCAAATTAGCTGCATTAATTTCAAGTTTCTTAAATTATTTTTTATAGTTTTGTTTTGATAATGAATTTTTAATCTTTGATAAACTTCAAAGACTTATAAACTTTCCTTTTTGAGGTGACAAAATATAAACAAATATAAAAATTAATTACACGATTTATTTTATTAATGAATTATTGATAATATAAAATAAGATGATGATGCTACTTAGCTTTAAAGAATGATAGTACTGCGCTATTGAAAAATTGTGGATTATCCAGAAATAAATTATGACCAGCATCTGGAACCTCTACATAATTAGCGTAATCTATTGTGCTGATGTTGTTGTTTGGTTTTAACTGATTTAACGATTCGACCATATTATAACCAGCAAGATTGTTCATCCAGTCGTGCTCACCATATAGTAATAGAACCTTTTCAGCCTTAAGCTTTGAAATGGAATCCATTATTGGATCTCTTGCTAATAATGACCTCGTAAATAAATTAGTGAAAATATCTATTGTGACAGAAGGCATACCCCCTTTACCGTATAATAATTCAAATAGATATTCCTTAAAAAGTGGGTTTGGTACTCTACGATATGATGCATTTATATAATTCCAGCATAGTTTAGAACCTATTGGACCCATCCATCTTAATACATTTAATTGATTTTTAAATAGAAAATTTGGGATTCTTCTTTCCTTTGCATAAAATCTTGAAGACGGATCTTCTAAATCTAATGGATATTCCTTTTTCGTTTCAAAGTTATTATTTACTGAGTGAATATTTGATTCCATACCAAGAGGTGAGACCAAACATAGTCTATTAATAGCATCTGGATACTTGATAGCATATTTGAATGAAATGTATCCACCAAAAGAATGACCCACCAAATTTATTTTTTCTAATTTATTAGCCTTTCTCCAATCTTCAATTTTTTCGACATAATAATCTTCATATTTTCCTATTAATTTTTTTAGATCCAAGGAATCTACACGATTTGAATCAGAAATTTTAAATTTTGTATTATCATCACTTAACTTTATTTTTATATCAGATACTTTTTCTTTAAAATCTAAAGGAGGTGCATTTGACAGGCCAAAGGATGGCAGGTCAATTGCATATAAGTTTTTAATTTTGTCTGATAATCCACTAAACGTTCTAAAATAAGCTAAAGAAGAGGCTGCATAACCATGGATCAATAAAGTAGGAGTATCTACTAATGAAGCTTCCGGGTTATGGAAATGCCATTGATTAATTTCATTTAGAATTAAATCATTTTTTTTCGTACCGTTGATTTCAACGGTATCCATGATTTTATCTTGATATTCTTTCAAAGTTTTTAGGGAATCACATTTATCATTTTTCAAATAGGTAGTCCACATTTTAAAACCTGATTTTTTTTCAACAGTATCGTTTGACCAGACTAACCGTACTAGCAGTCTTCTTGCAAATGTTCTTTGGTAAAGTGTGGTATTGGTAGAGAAGAACCTTGCACTATTTCGTATCATCTACCCATTAAATGAAGGAAACAATAAAATCAGATATAATAGAGGAAAACTGAAATGTCTACCCCTACTTTATATATAAACTATGACTTCGAACAAGTTCTAACAACAACAACCAAAGTCAGGTACCGAAATGCATATAACTAAATTCTAAGATTTAACCGAACTTGAAATAAAGCTAAAATTCGATTAAATATTCACATGCAGTTTGCAAGCCAAACTCAACAAACAGAACGAAACTACAGATAAGTATAAATCGATGAAGACTATTGACACATTCAACAAATTAATAAGAAAGAATTGAATACCAAATTAACTTCGCCTCTCAAAATCTTCAAAACAACTTAGCAATTAGTTTGCACTGCTACTTCTTCTGTTTTATTTTTTGTTGTTTTGGTTTCTTGTTTTTCTTTCCCTGTTGGTGACGTACTTAAAACAATTTGAACTTAGAATCTCAGTTACCCAAATTCTAATCTTCCGAATTGAAAAGTTCAAGTATGTACGTCTGTTGGCACCTGGATTGTCAAGAAAGTACCAACATCAACTATGAGGAAACTTCTAGATCAATAATGCCCAGTAAAGCTTAACCTTACTGATGCTTAGAAATCCCTTTCACTGTTACTATGTCGATGCAATAATATCCTTTCGAACTCGAACTCGGACAAGTTAGTTACTTCACTTCGAGTTTCTTCTTAAGGCTCAGCTCTCATTCGTAACAGACATTTATCCAAAGAAAAGGAGTCTTCTCGGACCCGAAGATTTCATTTCCATTTTCCTTACAATTTCCGTATCCGATCCGAGATTGAAAAAATACATTACAATAAAATGCAGACTGTTGTGCTTGGACTGCTCGGCCGAGTCTGTCTTCATAGGAGTCTCTCTCTTTTCTCTCTCAGCTTTTCAATTGCAACCACCACACCAAGACGGGATCACATTTCCGACTAGAGAAATGAGACTCGACAAAATGCTTAGACTTCCAACGAATATCTAGAATTGTTACTTGCCTCTCGGATCCGAATCTAAAGAGAGAGACGGATACTCAACTCACTGAAAATTTTTTAATTCTCTTCTCTTGAGCCCATTAGTTTCGAGCATTTGGATGCAATGCAATCATGCACTGGATTTTGCCATTATCATCTATCAATCTGAGGCCTCAGCCCAAATGGCTAGAACAATGCTGGATGGGTACTTGATATCCTTATTATAGTATTGTTATAATTTCATAGTTTCAATTGCAATGCCCTTTCTTTAGGATCATGATTTCATTTTCAATCTAGAATTCAGGATATATTCTGGATACAGGATACATCATCTAGTGAAAACTTTTGCGGGAAACCAAGAGGGAGACATAGAGGTAGGGAAAGATAGACGCCTGGTGAGTGAGAAAAGGGCAGTCAGTATTCGATATTTTTTTTAGATCTCAAACGAGTAAAGTTACTTTTATAAAAGTTTATCTTCTAACTGGAGTAGGTGAAGGCATCTCGATATTAATTAATTAAGGAAGCGATTGACTATACCTGTTGTAATTGTAATATCAATTCATTAACACATTGTCGCTTTGCTTTATCTCATACCTACTATAGGAATTAGTTTTTTTTTTGTTTTTTGTTCATCAAGCAACCGTTACAAGGAAAATATTCTTATTGGGAATTCAATTATAACTTAACTTAAGATATTCTAATTGAAAGATATTATTATATACACATTTATATTTCATAAAGAAAGATGGTAGTGGCGAATAAACAGAATGTTGGATTGATCAGCAATCCCTTCGATGTATTATCAAATGATAATGATTTTGATGAAAGTGATGATGATTCGATCATTGAAAATGACAAGCACAATTCCGATAGTGGTATTGAAAACTTAGTAGCTGAAGAACTGCAACGAAAAGAAGAACAGGATATTATGGAAGAAATGGTGCATTCTAAGGATGAAGATGGAGACGAAGAGCAAGAAGAAGAAGAAGAAGAAGAAGAAGAAGAGTCTACTGATTCAGATGAATATGATGAGGATTTGTTGTTGGAGGCACAATTGTTAGATGCCCAACGCCAATGGGAAGAATCTTTACAACAATTAAATAAGGTTCTTAATTGGTTGTTTCTGCCATTGTTGGGTAAATTCTTGGGTAGAAGAACATCAAGGGTTATATGGAAACGCGTAATGAATTATTTATGGTAAATAGGTCGCTTATATAGCTAAAAAATTTAATGAATTCAATAGATATTTTATACAATATGATTTTAATATAATTATCAGACTAAATATCTCTGTCACACTCTCCTGAATTTATTTCATCTCTTTAACACCATCAAAAAATAATATATATATATAAATATATTAATGTTATATTACAAAATTATAAAAGGATAAAGTATACCGAATTACATACTTCCTTGTAATTTAGAAGAAGCTTAATAGAAATAAAAAACGTAACAGAAAAAAAATAATGTATAGTAGCAATAAAATATATTATAAGTTCGCAAAATTATAATTTAGTAATTGTCAATCACGCTTAACGTCTCTTGTTAAAATGGATAGATTACTCTATGTTCCAGGTTTCATCTGATTATGGTTCACAAAGTAAAAAACAATGTAGAATATGAAAACAACTCATTATTTCTTCAACGACATCAAGGATGCAATGAATGTCAAGATCAATCTTGAACGAACTTCATTGATATCTTCAGGAACTAACCAAATTAATGCACCTAACTTTCTAGCGATAGAAATAGCCAATTTAGCATTAGCATATCTTTCTTCCTCAGTATTACCTGGTGTTACCAAATCATAGTTTACATAACCTGGAGCTAGACCATTCAAAACATCCAACAAGAAATGACCATTAGATAAGGAAGAGTCCTTGAATGACATAACTTTAGATGATTTACCACCTTTGGCAACTTGTTCTTGAGCCCATTTCAAAATTTGAGCATCACTCATATCTCTACCTGTGGAAGACAAAGTAGCCATAGTATTAATAATGTTTCTACGCATTAATTGCCATACTAACGCTAGAATTAATAGCTTAGTACCATCGACTATATCCGAACCTTCAATACCGACCAAAGAGAAACCTTTAACTTTACCCAATTCAACTGCATAGTTTGTGTTTTCTAAAGCCTTGAATCTAGATAATTCGGCACCTGAAGATGGTCTTTGGTTAACGTATTTCTTATCAACAGAACCTGGCATGACCTTATCATAAGCTTGTAATAAGACTAGACCGTCCTTAACATCTTCGAACAAACTTATGACAGGAGGATCAACATCTAAAGAGTTCAACCATAGAGTGAAAACTCTAGCTTCTCTTTCACCTTCAGCATCGAAATCTTCAATTTCTGGAACTTCGGCTTCTTCAATTGGTTCCAAACCTGGGTGTGTGTTGAATAAGTGGGCGACGAAAGCCAAGTTTAATTTCGGATTACCAGCAACTAAAGAGCTTGGAGTTAAATACTTTCTACATCCTAGTTTATCAGCGTTTTGTAGAATTTCTTCAGCTCTTTCCATCAAATCAGCAGTTTGTAATGGTGATCTAGAACATTGATCTGGTGCCAGTTGGTTTAATAAGATTGTGTAGTTTTCACCATCAGAGACATCCTGTGAAAAGTTTGATACTCTTCTATTCCAGTTTGCCGCTTTCAAGTGGTAATTGAACCAACGTATTAGAATTTGTTCTGGTGGCAATCTTAAGAATTGTTCTAAAGTCTCATCATCTTCCAATAAACGGTATAATTCTGGATGGTGTTTGATATCAATTTTACTCAACAACCCTCTTCTAATAACTTGCCAAATCAAACCTAGTATTAAATGTTCTTTACCTTCTATAATATCTTCAGAATGGACGTTCACAACGACACAACCGATGGCCTTAGCAGAGTTAATAACGATATTTGCGTTTTCACTTGCTTGGAAATTATTTAATTTCTTACCATTCTTTGGCATGTTTAAAACTCTAGTGTCGATAGTATCAGGGACAGAATCGTTGATCAATTTTGATAAAACCAAACCATCTCTACATTCGTCGAATAATTGGAAAGTATCAGTTGGGAAAGGCAATAAGTGACCAATTTCCAAATCACCTGCCAAGACACTATTAATATGTTTTGTGAATTCACGTCTTTCTTCTTCGTTAATAGTATGAGTAGTACCACTAGTGGAACCACCGACGATAATCTTAGCTTGAGCACCGGAACCTTTATGTTGTAAACCGGCATGTTGAGTAGAAGCGATTGGGACAGAGCCGGTACTAAAACTGGTCTGTGGTACAGGTCCAGAAGAAGATTCTTTTAATTTAGCCATCAATTCGACGTAATCGTCCAATTCGACATGACCAGAAGCGTCGACATTGACTTGTTTCAAAGTTTCTCTAGCTTCATCATAAGTGGCATCACCGGATTTTGAAACAGCTTCTAAAGCTTGTTGTTTCTCAACCCAACCTTTATCATCGATATCGATTGCTCTGAATTTTTCAATTGTTTCGAACAAATCTTCTTGAGACAAGATAGGAAACTTTCTCTGTAATTTAACAATATTCATTTGTTAATGGTAATAAACGTTCAGGAATGAAAAATGTGGGTAATAGATATATATATATAATGAATTATTTAATAATCCTATCCTTGTGCAGTTAATCACTGATCTATTAAGCTAACTGAATTAGCTAAAAAGTTATAAAACAAAAAAAAAGTAAAGTAATAGAAAAGAAACCAAAGATAGATGTAAAGATACAATTAATTGCTACAATTGTCCCTTCTGTAATATATTTTAGAATAAATAGTATCCTGTATCTATCCAATCAAACTCAACTTAGTCTAAAACCAATTTATATATATATATATATTACTAAAATTCGAACAATTTTCTTGCATAAAGTTCCAATTCAATTCCAATTCAATTCAATTCGATTTATCAACTGGGCAGGGCATGTACCAACTTGGCAAAGTAAGCTGTGTATTTCGCCCCTTTCTCATGCGCCACTTATCACCAGGTGGGAGAGGGCCAAGAAAAAATATAAAAGAAATAGCACATACATATATATGTTGCATGTGACTATCACGTGTGTAGATTCCCAAATATATTCATTAGGAATAGTGGTTATATTAACTGTCCATGTCTCATCTCGATTTGGTTAAACGACAGAGAGAAGTGTTACAAGATAAGATGAAACACACTTGAAACATATATTCTTGTCAATTGAGTTTTATGTTTCATCGCGTGTGTGTCAGGATTCCAAAACGGTTCCTACTCTCACAGTTTGGAACTAGCTATCGTGGTATGCAGTGTTATAATTAAATCATACAGATTATATATATATATATATATATTTGCATGTTTGTGCTTGTGTTTATATATTATGCTAATGGGGGGGAGGGATACTGGAAGGCGATGGAAAAGACATCTAGATGAATCAATCTCTGTTCTTTCCTGAAATCCATCTCTTGTAAATTATTTCAGAGGTTTTAAAACTTGAAAATACTTTGTGGTACTGTCCGTTACGCCATAATTTTAAGATGTCTTGCTCTGAAATTAACCTTTCAATATAACATAATACAAATGTTTTCTTTACACCGCCCACTACACGTGCAATGCTCGAGAACCATGTATAATCATGTTTTTCTTCAGAATCTAATACCATTACACAGAACTCAGCATGATGAAATGGTGGTCCTCTTTGATATAAAATGTAGTCGCAGCCAAATTTTATCCCGGATCTGACACACCATCCATGAGATCGATAATGGTGATACGCAACATATTTCTTTATCAAGCCATAAATGTCTTTATAGTTTACGTTCTTCGGATCGCCAGCTAATCTTCTAAATAAGTGATCTGTTTCGATTTCTAGAACTGGCAATGCAAACGTTAGGAATATAGCTTCAACGGGTAATAATTCTAGTGACTCAAGTTGAATTATGTTCCCCATATCATCAAATAATTCATTATCTTCATATCTGAATTTTAACTCATTGTCAATTGACGAAAGTAGAAGCTCTTTGGATCTCAACTCTCGTAACGTTTCTCTTTCTTTCTCTATAAATTCTTGTTCTTCCTCCGCAGTGCAACCTTGTTTTCTTAATTCAAGTAATTGGGCTTCCATCTTTTCACGTTCTTTCTTAAATTCAGCTCTTTGTGATCTTCTGATCTGCGTAACTTTTTCTAAAGCCACTTGGTTCTTCTTATCTTCATCATTTGGAAGCAGTCTATTTGTAGCTCTGTTTAACCATGTTGGTTCACTACGAGAAAATTGGCCAGTACCAAAGAACCCATTCTCCCATAGATATAGCATATCATTGTTATCCTTAACTAATATATGAACGTATTTTTTACCTGTTAACTCTACTTTTATTTTCCTTTCCAATGCATTTACCTTCTTAACGTAACAATATGTCCAATAAATCCATGAAATGGGATTGTGTGGATACAACTGAGGCAAATCATCAATAGGATGTATAGGTAATGGGTATTTGTATCTCTTACTATTAGGTCTACCTTTTGCCATTCTTGTTTGCCTTCCTTTGCTATTATACTGTTTTTTTATGTTAATTTTTGTTCCAAGAGAGGTATCTTTACCATTGTTATAAATATATCAAAAATATAATACACGATGAGATGAGATGAGTTAACAAAAAACTTCGAGACTACTGTAAATAATGCATTTTAGAAAAAACTGTCTATCGATATTACCTATTCTTTCCAATCAAGACATGTGTTCGATTACAGATCACTTATTCTGTAACATTATTAAACTTTAATCAAAAAGTCATTCAAGAATTTCTAACTATCCTCTACAGCAAGGTTTATATTTTACAAAATTGAGACAGAAAGAAAAGCTATGAAACTAATTCAGATACCGTTGTAGTCTATTGAGAAATCATGTGCTCACATCGATAAATCTTCGAGCAACAATATATTTGTATCATCATATAAAGTTTAAAATTTTCATGCCCACTGAGTCAAGCCAATTAACAAAATCTAAAGCAACACTACCTAGTACATACTCTAAATTTTTAACTATACATTCTTATTCTTTCACTGGCCAAGTCAAAGAATACCTGCATCACTTCTTACTTCTGAGTATATATTCAAAACTTACACAACTAAACAGTTCTCTCTTGTATAGTAGACTTCTTTACAATCAAATCCTTTTGCTTCTTTATATACTAAAAAATTTTCCACTTTCCATTTTTTTAGAAATTTAGTGATGTCGACAATGCTTTTCCGCTAATGAAAAACTTGATTAGGGCAAGGCTATAGACAAATAGCGAGATTCCTAATTATCTGTCTAGATTAAGATTGATTAAGGATAAAAATGAAACGATGATCTGTATTTTAATGCAATGGTTTTGATGACCTTATATACTAATAATGATGATTGATAAGCATCATAAAAATAAAATATAATAATAAAAAAAAATAGAAGAACGAATCAGATGATAAATTGAAAGATTATGCCATTTTTTTTAATTCTTTGATTAGTCAAACAATGAATCACTCACTAGTTCATACACTTGATTACTCTTGTAGCCGTTGCAGTAGAACAACGGCATATTACATCTTTGATGTTCATCGACCTGTAATACTTTAGTTGCAACACCATTCAAAATTAAATATTCTAAGTTTGGGAATTTCTGAAGAAAGCTATCGAATGACTTTCTCATTGAATGCAGCATGGCATGATATATCTTTATTATATCTTGTTCGGTAATGTATTTCACATCATTTGGTTCATAGTTAAGCAACTTATTCACACCTTCGACATGATGATTTAATGGCATGGAATTATACCCTATAGTTGGATGGCTGTCGACAAATGGATAATATGGGAATATTGGGAAAAGTTTAAATATTTGTAAAAAAAAGTCCCTCTTGTGTAAATGACTAAAACCATTGACTGTAAATGTATCTTTTGTTGGGAAGTATTTTTTTAATATAACATTTTTTAAAGTGTCACCACAGTCACTACACTTGCATGACATATTTATCTCAAAGACTGAAAGATTCTCAAAATGATGTATTTCGAGAAGTTTAGGTTCTAATTTTGTCATATGCAAATCGATATATCTTAAAGATTTTGAACAGCCTAATCTCCCTAGCAGATCAATTTGTTCTGATTTAACAAAGGTACCGTCAATATAATCTAAATAGTCCAGCTTCACTCTTTTCAAATTATGAAATGACTTTAGGAAAAACGTCAAATATTGTTCATTATAAAGTAATTGTAATATGGTGAAGTTTTCAATGTTATTAAATTTACCAAAATCTCTTAACCCCCATAAATCATATAGCATGTGTAAAGTTTCCCAATCGGTGTCACCGTCACTATACCATGACAAAATTTCCAATTCCTTTAAAGTATCCACATCGAATATATCATAATAATTTGTTCTTATAGCAGTTGCTAATGGATCTGTATCAAATGTATCGTGTCGTAGGTTCAGACATAGAGACTCTATTTTCAAAGGATTCTTCAAAGGTTTGAAAAAGGTTCGACAATTGACATGGACGTTTAAATTCTTAACATGATCAAACGAATAAGTTTTTAGTAAACCACGCAATCCATTGAAATATGCAGGAGATGCACCACCTTCTACTGGATATGAATCCGGAGGGAATAAATTTAACGATTCTAAATTTGATTTATTTTTCATTAGTGTAATACCTATGTATTTTTTTATGAAATTTTCCACTGATTTAAGATTGACTGCGTGGTCAATTATAACTTTTAAAAATCTTGATAATAATGAATCATTGATATGCCATTCCAGATGTAAAGAATATATCAATGGGCATAATTTTTCTGGATTTGACTCTAAACTTCTAATTAGAGTCAGGTACTTCCTATTAGCTAATTCTTTCCTTTTGGAAGAATTGTAATTGTAGGATAGATATAAAACTGACCAATGTCTGGTACCTATAGTTGGATCCAATTGACAAGGGAAGTAATAACAGTCATTTAATAGCAAATGTCTGTATAGTGAAGGGATCGAATGTTTATATAGGATACGTGAAACATAAGTCAAGGAGACTTTTTCCTCTTGACCCAGGTACTCTAGCACATTTTCTAATATTTCAGGAGGAAATCTATCTAGCATAATTTGTAATCTACCCAGTCCCTAATGATTCTGATCCAACAATATATAGATATATATTAAACTGATGTTAGAGCAAGATTAATACTGTCAATAGTTAAGAAACTAGTCTTAATATTTAAAGCCTGATTAATAATAGATATCTGATGTTTAAAGAGAGCACTAGATACGAAACGGTCGATGATAACCATTTTTAAAAAGTAAAACGAACGTTCATGGAGTACCCTCCGTGGACATTTGGTCAATTTGAAACAATACAGAGATGATCAGCAGTTCCCCTGCATAAGGATGAACCGTTTTACAAAGAGATTTAATAAGTTTTTTTTTTTGAAAAGAATTTATACCTTGGATCCATAAAACAGATATCAAGAATTAGGCAATATGGACCTTTATTTGGATATTAGAAATGGCAATTTAAGCTATAAGAGGAGTTGATCAGGAACCGTATAATGCCAAATATGTTAATTTTTACCACATAGGTTCGAAGCCTCCAAGCGACTACATCTCATGGAAAAAAAAAAGAATTAATTAGAATACATTCAACATAGATGTTAAACAGACACTAACATGAACAATTAATACTTAATAACCAATTATGACATTAATGAGACGAACTATAAACTAATTTATAGAAGTAAAGATAAATAGATATATAATTACTAGCGTTATAAACTAAATAAAGTTCCTTGAATTCAACGTCCGAATTGAAGCTGTAAACAGCTACACATTAAAACATTTTGAAACCCAAGATCCATTAAAAATTAATTATCAAAAAGTTTTTTGTTTTAGATTTCTATTAGAAATATATTACCACCGAATGTTTGAAATTGTTATGAAAATGAAAAAAATAGTATGAAATAATAATATTTAAGTTCATTAAACTTACAACAACAAAGCAGCAGCACCGGCCAACAAAGCACCAGCAGCTGGCAAAGCTCTAGCAGCAGCACCTTCGAAAGAAGAGACAGCGGCGGTAGAGGTTGGCTTAGCGGAGGTGGTGTTTTGAGCAACTGGAGCAGCAGAGGAGACTGGAGCAGCAGAAGAAACGTGAGCAGCTTCAGTGGAGGTCAATGGACACCAGGTAGTGTAGGTGGTGATGACATCGTCAACGGTGACGGTGGCAGTGGAAACCAAAGCTGGAGAGACGGTTTCGGAACAGACGTGGGAAACACAGTCAGTGATGGTAACCAAAGTGGTAGATTCTTGGTGTTCAGTGACGGTGGTGACGTTAGCAGCGGTGGCAACGGCGGCGACGGCAGCGACGGTAGCGACAGTAGAGAATTGCATTTCTAAAAAGTTAATATTTGTGTAAAAGCGAGTGACAGAAGATTATTTTCTTGGGGATTTAGGATAAAAATAATAATAAAGAAGGAAAAAAAATAGAAAATAATAGAAATACAAATAATAAGAGTGAAAGATGACAAGAATATAAAAACCAAAATTAGGCCCCAGTTTATATACCATGAGAAAAACGAAAACTCGAAATGAAAACTGAAAACTGAAAAAAAAATTTTATGCTGTTCGAATTAACTTGTAAGAAGGGAGAGAGGGAGGGAGGGAAAAATAATAATTTGAAATTAAAATTAAAAATAAAAATAAAAGAGAAAAATTTTCATATACACACGCACATAGAATCTTGGACTCTCGCTGTGTATCTTTCTTCGAAGCAGCCCGGTGCTTTCTTTTTCATTATAAGATTACACTCAGCAGTTTCTCTATCTAAAAGTGAAAAAAACGCAATCTTGTCAACAGAGCAAGCAAATAAACCAAAAAATCAAAACAAAAGCGAACTTGTAATTAATAACATGCTCTCGAAATCGAATACCCTCTTTCTAAACCTCGTACTGCATATGTCTTAACCACCTTCGTGTAACAAGAAAGTTTTTTTTTTTTTTAATGAAGTCAACTTAACTCAACTTAGCTAAACTAAAATAAACCAAAGATTAGACTAGACTAATAGTAATAGTAATAGTAATAGTAATAAGAATAATAATAATAATATTGGTGTTACTACTACAGCTAGACTTCATTACTGTATTTTACCTCTGTTGTCTCTTTCTCTCTCTCTATGTAGAGTAAAACCGAACCAAAACTGTCGTGTTCCTCTAGAGTTCTCTTGAAACCGAGAAAGAAGAAACCACTGGTTTCCAGATCGATGCCAAAAGGAGCGGGTAGAAGAAATAAAAATATTCGAGTTTCTAAATTAAACATCAACATTTTAACATTTTTCACATCGGAAAGAAGAGAAAGCGGCGTAGGGAGGTACCGAAAACAAGAAAAAAACAAGGACAAGACTAGGAAGAAGATATCCAACGGTAACAGTTGACCCAGCAAAGGTTGGATAAAAGATAAAACAAAACAAAACAAAACAAAACAAAACAAAACATAACAATACTCTGAGTAAAAGAAAAAGAGAAAGAGAAACTAACACACGAATTTAGCCAGATGGTAAGATAGATTTATGAAATTAAAAGCAGAAAAATAAAAAGAAAAAATATATATTCACAGCAAGAGAACCACGGAGACAGAGAGATAGAAAGACATATACATTGATCAATTTTTCGAACGTTGGAATTAAATTGTTAATATGATATGTTTGTTAGCTTGCTTTCTTGTACTGGAAGGTCCCCTTCTCAAGCCCTGTCATCAACATTAAACACGAGCAGTGAGAGAGCATACAAGTTTGTATGCTTTTACTTTTGCTTTTACTTTTACTTAAATCAGTGTGTCTCTCTGATATGCATATATGTATCTATAATGTTTTTTCAAAGCATATTGTAGTAGATACGTCTGTGTGTGTGGTGGGTTTCCTTGGACCTTATCATTCGAGAGGAAGCTTGTAAGTAAGTGTCCTCATGTTTGAGGTATTGAGTGTTCCGAGCATTTATGGTTCCAACTGCAAAATTACATTGGATATGCTATTTTCATCGATAAATACTAATGTAATTAATTGTTACTATCTACTATTTTTTTTTATTTTATTACTTTAATGTTTGTACTGTCAATTGTCTGGCTGGTATTGGTCCTTTCCTTCTCCTTTTAAACATTGTACTTTTCAATCGGTCGGTGGTGACAATAACAAGTTAAGCTTCTGGTATATGTATTTAGTTTTTACTGTTTTCGTGAACGCATCTGACTACAAACTGCTATACATTTTTCTACGAATTTGTCGTGATTATTGTAACGTTCTTTTGGCTTGTGTGTATTTTTCCTACATTCGTTATCGTAGTCGCAATTTGTACTTTTGATGTTTGTTTGGTTTGTTTGTTTTTTATGATTTTATACAATTGTATGTAGTATGGTGGTAACACTCAAAATAAAATAAAAAAATATTAGGTATATGTGTGTATATATATTGTTCTTGAGCAGGCAGAGAGCGGTGCGGAGAAGAACGATAGTTTTCGATGTAAAAAGGTTTTTTTTTCTTTTTTGTTTGAGGGCGTTGTTGTCGTTTTACCGTAAACTGAGTACATAATTTCCAAAAATAGGCAATAAATTATATGTTGGTTGTTTATCGTTCTTGTAGTTGTAGTTGTTGTTGTTGTTGTCTGTACCAAGAAAAGCAGAGAAGGGAGCGTGGGGAGGAGAGATCAAGGGGAGAGAACGGATACAGTGCTAGGTCAGTAACATACAGACATGAAATCACGAGGGCCGATCGTGTACTACTGATTTAAGTTACACTGCGACTCTCTAATAATTATAATTATAATTATTACTATTAGTTTATATTTTATTTCATTTTATTTCATTTCAACTATTATTAATATTCTTGCAACTATGTATAATACACTACTTAGCAAGAAACAGAGTTTTTAATGTTTCTGTTGTAACATACTAAAACTTACCATTTAGGTACACCTCCCTCTTGTATGGCTCTTCCCCCTCCCCCCAAAGATAAAGGATCAATTAAAAGCTGGTGAAGAGATAATAAAGTGGGAAACCGAAGGGAAAGTGATTTATTTCCAAAGCTGGTCTCGTACGAGACAACTAGGGGGACAACACGAAAAATATCCTCTCTAAACCACAGATGAGGTAATACATCTGTACATCCCGGTTGTGTGATACGAACGAATCAGGAAATGATGAGGTGATGAATGTTTAGGAAAATAAGAGCAGAGACAGCAAGCACAGGAATATGATAAGGATATAGTCGCTGTGTTTTGTTTTGTTTTGTTTTCCTACGGTATTATCAGCAACCTAGTCATTCTCCCTGTACCGACTTTTATTTTCGTGACAGGGTAACTGCATATGGTCATGGAAGGAAAGGTGGGGAGATGGAAGGTTTTTTGTTCTTTGATGATGGCAAAAAGATAAGCAGTAGGATTTTAGTATTGGAAATTGCCAATTTGCTCTATGCTATGGGGGGAGAGCCAAGATTAATTTCGTGGAGAAAACAGGGAAATATGCAAGCAAGCAAGGTATTGATTGATTGATTGATTGATTGATTGATTGATTGATTGATTGTTGGTGTTTAAGTTTCAGTTCTAGTTTTAGTTATGATGTTTCTATTTAGTCATTTTTTTCACTACATACTTATTTCCAAATTAAGCTTTAGTCTATTTGGGCTATAAGTCAACTTAGCTTGTCTTTGGTTGCTGTTTTTGGTTGGGTTAGGCCTATTTGTCAATTTTTAGCTGGATTTGGTTTGTTGTTGCTAATCATCTGATCGAAGTCAGCCTCTCCTCAACGCATAAATTGTTTACTCTTGTAAATTAATTATAAATGTAATTTTTTTGGGTTTTGGGTTCTAGCTTTGTTTATCAATTTAATTCATTGACTCAATTGGCTAATTCCCTGGGATTATGACATGACTTATTATATTATATTACATTATATTATATTATATTATAATTGTCACAAAAAAGAACGACAATGAATATAAATCAGGTAATATAGCCTTGCCTTCTTATTTATCAATTGAGATTGAGATTGAGATTTGCTGGGCTGGGTCAGATGACCTGACCCAGCATATCTAACCCATACCAAGATAAAGATCAATCTCAACATAATAGTAACAATATTAAATCCATTCTCTATCTTAAAACAATATACATCACCTTGAAAGATTTTTCTTCAAATCCTCTTGACTAGATTCAATTGAACATAATGAAACAAATTCTCAACCAATATACCTATTGTAACATTTCTCTTCAAAAATTAATTATTTACTTCTTGTACTATCACCATAACTTTAGTTAATTCAACATTTTATCATCTAAACATAAATCTTGTCCTTTTCAAAATAAACAAATGGTCTACTATTAATTAACCTAATTGGGTAAAGGCCCAAAATTAGAATTATTTTAGATTTCTTTTCATTCAACGACGTCATAGAAACCCAGTCTTTTGCTTTTTATATTTGTTGCTATTTTTGTCTCTCTTTTAATTTGTTTCTCGTTTTTCTATTTCGTCTTCCGATCGTTCTCTCGTTCTGGTCCGTCACCATCTGACCCATTTTGTTTCTTTTGTTTTTTCTTTTTCCTTTTTCTTTTTTTTTCCTCTTGTTTCCTCCGGTTGCACCTTAGACTTTGGGCCCCTTCTCTATCCCCTTGCCACATTTCTTCTTTACTGAGTCTTTTCTATTTTGGGATAATAGTATAAACTTACGCTTCCGAATTAGTCCATTACATAAGTATTACTTTCAATTCTCTTACAACTGATGGCTCCGCCCTTTCTTTTTGAATCTGTGCACTTTAAGGGGCGTGTGTCTGCACGAGTACAGAAACAGTTGACAGGAAAGACACAATAATCTATCACAATTCAGTTCATTCACGAAACAAGAATTTCGATTTGGGTAATTTTTTTTTCATTGGATTTCAACATCCCATTGCATTAGCTTTCTGCAAAACATAAAGACATTTATGCATGCATTAAAATTATGCTAATTCATGCTGACTTTGTCACATATGCTGAATGTGTGACCCCCTTGCCCCTTCCCATTGTCGACGATACACCAAGGAAAGGGTCATTCATAGTATTTGTATTTGTATTGTTCAATTCGCTCATTTCAACTGAAAGGATACACACCCAACACTTATCATAATCAAATTCATAAAATTTAGACATATCTTGGCTCTCATACTTCTCAATTTTAAACTCAATTGTATTGTATTGTATGCTTTTTCCGTCGTGCTGAATCTCCTTCACACGTCACGTACACATACCATCGCCACATACGAATGCCACGTGACACACAATCGTAAGTTTTATTCGTTTTTAGATTTTTAAATTTTTTGGTTTTCGGTTTTCGGTTTTTTTTCTGTTCGATTCGATTCGAAATGACGTTATCGCCATACACAGAGAGACAGAGACACGCACATGATATTTAATTATCGTCAGACACGATATGTCTTGTTCGATATAGTTATGAAATTGTAATTTTAAATAGTAACGTTTTTATGAACCATTCACTTATTCATTATTCACTAACTGATTAATATCTAATAAATTAATTTCATTTAATCTATTTTCTATCTAGTTAGCATTTTAATCTGATTTAATACTCATCATATTTCTAATTTATATCTTGAAACTACTATTTGTCTATTTAAGCCTATATCTATTTAGTCACATATAGGTTGTTGAATTATTACTATTTCTCTAATTATATTCTATACTGGCTGGCCACTTTTGGCAACATTCTAATTATTGCATCAATTATCACTATTAACTATTATTTTTGTTACTATTGTAACACGACATTACAACATCCAACAAAATAAAATACATAAGAACTTTATTTGTTTTTGATAACATTTCCCCTCTACGTATTATAGATTAAGTTCAGATTTCAGATACCTATTTGTTATCCTCCTCTATCGTATCAACATCAATATCGAATTTTGTTTTCTCTTTTGTTAGAAACAGTTCCTAATTTCTAATCGAAGTTTATATATAGACCACATATACCACTACTACTAATAGAAAAAACAATGGCTACAAACGAAGAATTTATAAGAACCCAAATCTTTGGTACAGTATTCGAAATTACTAATAGGTATGCTGATTTAAACCCTGTAGGCATGGGTGCATTCGGTTTGGTATGTTCTGCAACTGATACATTAACTGCCCAACCTGTAGCAATTAAAAAAATTATGAAGCCTTTCTCAACTGCGGTTTTAGCAAAAAGGACTTATAGAGAATTGAAATTATTGAAACATCTAACCCATGAAAATTTAATTTGTCTACAAGATATCTTCTTATCTCCTTTGGAAGATATATACTTTGTCACTGAATTACAAGGTACAGACCTACACAGACTGCTACAAACAAGACCTTTGGAAAAACAATTCGTTCAATATTTTTTATATCAAATCTTAAGAGGTTTAAAATACGTCCATTCAGCAGGTGTAATACATAGAGATTTGAAACCAAGTAATATCTTAATTAATGAAAATTGTGATTTGAAAATTTGTGATTTCGGTTTAGCAAGAATCCAAGACCCTCAAATGACAGGTTATGTCTCAACAAGATACTATAGAGCTCCTGAAATCATGTTGACTTGGCAAAAATACGACGTAGAGGTAGATATTTGGTCAGCTGGTTGTATCTTCGCAGAAATGATTGAAGGTAAACCTTTATTCCCTGGTAAGGACCATGTTCATCAGTTCTCTATTATTACAGATTTGTTAGGTTCCCCTCCTAGTGATGTGATCAACACTATCTGTTCTGAAAATACCCTTAAATTTGTGACATCTTTGCCTCACAGAGATCCAGTTCCTTTCTCAGAAAGATTTAAAGCAGTTGAACCTGAGGCGGTAGACTTATTAGAGAAAATGTTGGTATTTGATCCAAAGAAAAGAATTACAGCTGCCGATGTATTGGTCCATCCATATTTGTCACCTTATCATGATCCAACTGATGAACCAGTAGCAGAAGCCAAATTCGACTGGCATTTTAATGACGCTGATTTACCAGTAGATACATGGCGTGTAATGATGTATTCTGAAATTTTAGATTTCCATAAAATTGGTGGAACTGACGGCCAAATCGATACAAGTGCCACTTTTGATGATCAAGTTGCCGCAGCAACTGCGGCTGCTGCTCAAGCTCAAGCTCAAGCTGAAGCCCAAAATCAAAATCTAACACAGACACAAGCATCGTTGGATGCTTTGACTAACGATCCAAATTTTACCGCTTTGGATGAAACTATATCAAATTATGGAGATCAAGCTATACAATACGCAAATGAATTCCAACAACAGCATTAGTGGAATAATGACTTTATTAATTAAAACGATACATTTCTATCAACAAATGAATGAAAAAAACACGACTATTTAGTATCATTATACAATTTTAATGTACCACATCATAAACGATTTTGTTATTATCTAAATAGGTAATAGCATTATAATGCAATTATATTATATACATTCGATTAATACCTTTTCATACTTGCAAGTTTTCTTTTAAATCTTACAAACTACTATAGTGAAACTATATGATCTTGACTTTTACTATAGACAGAAGGATGTGGATCTCATATATTTGATTCACTATCCTAACAAGAATATTGATCTCAGCGCTACATCCCAGATCACATTCGAAAAACATTATAATTTAGTTAAGCTTCAGTGTGATGCTAAAGTAGCTATCTCCAGGATTAATAATATTACAATGGTGACATTTTAGGCTATATTTCAATCTGATTGTCAACTTTTCTTAAAAATTAACCCTCAATTCCACATCTTCGTTAATTTTTTGAAGTTGCAAGATGTTTCAACTATGGACAAAATCTTAACGAATTATGAAACAAAACCTAATTTTGGACCTTTCCCCATTCTGAAATAAGGTTAGAGGTACTACCCCAATTGGAATATAGAAATGAATACTACTCGAGTAGGTTAAATCAAACCAGATCAATGAAAGAAGTTGATAAATAGCCCTAAATGGGTTTTTGCATTGTTTACATTTCGAAGCAATAAATCGCGTTTTTATAAATGACGTAATAAATAGATCAACGGCATTAATGAATGCATCAGAATCCTCAATCCACCACTAAGCTTAGAATTTATGATCGAATAAATGGTAATGGTTAGGGTCAAAGATCCTTTGATTGGAAGTCATTTCCAATTTTTGAATAGATAAGTACATCTATCATTGAATGCACTGATTGTACCATTTTGAGGTTGTGTACGTTTGTCATTTTAGGATAAACCTTGAATATATCCATGATCATATAAATTAATGCATCAGTTTTAGCTAATTGCTTACTGTGTTTTATAATCCAAACATCCTATTCAAGTAATTAAAGTAACAGTAAGAATCGTTCAAATTTTAAAATATTTCTTGATATCCTCTCTATAATAATAGGTTTAAAAGTATTTTTATGATCCATCGTTTGTATTGTTTTAATTTCTAACTATAGTATGGCTATCTATAGGAACGGACATCTTATTACATTATGTATAGTTTTTGAACCATTTCAGAATCTTGGGTTAAACAGTTGTTCAGTTTGGATTAAGAAGTAAGAAATGAGGTTCACTAGTGCGTTAATAATTGTATTAATCTGAACGGATATATGGTGATCGTTTCAAGATAATTGATGGGCAGTATTTAAAAACCTTATAGAAAACATGTAACGCCAAATTAGATAAAAATGATGTGATAATTTATAGATTGGAATAAATGGGAAGATGTTTGTTTCATCAATATGACATAAACGTTCACGATGCTCAATCTGGGTTTCTCTTGATCTAGCCATTATCCATGATATCAGGCACTAGTCAATCGTATAAAATCTTAAAGAGTCAAATAATCACAATTACAAATAAGGAAAAAAATAATACATCAAGATTAGTAAGTTAAGAGTTAAATGAATATAGTTTTTTGAAGCTCTTATCTGGTTTGAAATTGGTAGATTTTACTTCTCGATTATGTTATCTCTGGGAGGAAGATTCCAAGAGATCGAATCAACCAAAGGGTATTATAGTGGTCTTGAAAATGTAATAGGAAATTATATAATATTATTATTCATGTTATCATATATGTTAACGATGGATTTTAAATATCTTGTCACCTTTCAAATTAGTTAACGTCACTCCATAGTAAAGATATCCCACCTGATCACGTTAATAGACAATATATGATCATGTGATACGTATTTTTAATAACTAGGAGAGGTTCAATATTAAATTCAAAGTACAGATATGGTTATATAAAGGTTATTCAATGATTAAAATTCAATCAAACCAATTATCATCAGGTTCAAGCAGAGAGGGAACCAATTGATCAGGTCTACAGGTTGGCTACTTTCAGCATTTATCTATTACCAACTTTCTTTGGAATTGTACTCGTAAAAATTGAAAGAATCAAGACTAGATCAATCATTGTAGACAATGCATACACATAGGATTGATAGTTTTCTTATTGCAAAGAATGTTAGAGTGGAAATTGTACATGAGTCCAATCCATATTTTGCTGGTGAACCTATATCACTTGTGATTAGGGTAAGGCATTTGGGCTCTCAACAAGAATTTTTGTTATTGAGGGAAAAGATACGAGAATTACAAGATGAATTTGTTGAAAATTTACAGTCACAGGAATCATTGGAGACAACCCCAGATGATGTTAACAGAAATACAGATGATCAAGGATGGTCCATGAAATCACTATTAAGTTCATTCACTAGAGGCTCTTCTGAAAGCTTGGCAAAAGAAGAGATGGAAAGGAAGAAAGAGTTAAGAGAAAATATAACTAAACAAATTCAATTCCATAAACCGGTCAATTTAATCTCTGGTTATGTTCAAATATCAGGTTTATTTCAATTTGATGGAGAATGTATCAATGAAGCTGGGTTTGAAAATTTGGGTAAAAAGAAGGTCGCAATGGACACCTCAGTAGATAACAGACTATTGAAAGGTAGTTCAAAAGATGATAAATCAGATTCAAACCTAGAGTCACAGGAATATGAACATATTTCCAAGTATATTAATTCCAATTACAATCCTATTACTGGTGGTCTAATTTCAAAGGAGGAATACGAATTGGTTGGCTCAGAAAGTTCGAATTTAATTGTCAGTATGTCAAATTTTGGCAAAACTAGTAATATTAAAAATTATCCAATCTTTTTAATCCCTCAATCCCTATTGTTCTCAGAATTAACCTTGGATGCTGGTGAAGTAAAAACTTTCCATTTCAAATCAAATAAGCTTCCAACCGATTTACCACCAAGTTACAATAACTCCAAAACAATTTCAATTAATTATCTGCTTGAGGTAGGTGTGAGTAGTGTTATTGGAACTACAATCAGACCTGAACTCATCAAGGTACCAATCAACATAGGCCCTTATGTTAGCGCGAAAGGTGAACAATATATTTCATCACTCGATCAAGAGGCAGTGATACTTCAAGAAGGTCAGATAACAGAAATAAAACAGTCACTTAAAAACAGAAGAATTTCCTCAATTTCAGTGTCTTCGGCAAATACATCATTTGGACACAGACGTAGCTTTAGCATAGATGATTCTGAGAAAATTGCAGAGTTAAAACAGAATTTTGTAGCTTTAGTAAGAGAAAACACGAAAGAACCAAAAGATATTGAAGAACTAGTTGAATTACAAATTGAAAAACAATTTGGTAAAGAAGACAAAGAATCAGAACTAGATGACCCTGAGACTGAGTATTTGTCAAAGAGGGCATCGACAGTAAGGAATAATATAGCAAACCTAGAAAATACTTACGATCCAATTGATGACGATACAGATGATGGGGAAAATAATACTGGTAAATTTGAATCGGGTTTGATACCACAATTAAGAAATTTAAGAAGAAATTACCAAATAAATAGAAATGGTGAATTAATTGCCAAACTATCCCTATCGAAGCTTTTTTACACAACTTCTGATGATATTGACCTGGTGTTAACTTTTTCTGAGGATCCTTCAAATTCTATAAAGGTAAGTGCAGTAACAGTGTCATTAGAATCACTTGAGTTGGCCAATCCTTTATATGGTAGTAATGATGCTGATGCTGGATCCAAACCAAAAAGCAATCAAGTATATGAAACACATGCCATTTGCTTTGATGACTGTGAATCAATTCCGTTTAAATTAACTCTCCCAAAGTCACCATCTAATCAATTGACTGGTCAATTTAAAACTGACATTTTCCAACTAAAGTGGATTCTAACCTTTAAATTTGTGCTCATATCCAAGGGTCTTGATGTAACAATGGAACAATTTTACGAGGACAAAAGAGGGTATCTGTTACATTCCAAAGATAATATTGAAGGTGATGAGTTTATTTGTCATATCCCATTAACACTATTACCATCGTCACATGCATACGGTGGTTGGTAGTATACATTATATATTAAGTAAATTTATTAAATATTAGTAACTTTAAGATATCATATAAATTCTATTATCACAATTTTACAGAACAAGTTTCAGTATACGAAAAAGAAGACATCAACATTTGAGGATCTTTTATCCATTTCTTTCACCCTCAATTATTATTATAGGATTGCCAGGGTTTTGCTTTCAAAATAATAATAAAACAGAATTTAATTGGAAGTTGTTCTGGCAATTAATTAGAACAGCTAAATTTTGATTAGTAGCTAATAATTCTCTTTCTAATGTAGAAACCAAGATATTTTTAAAGTCAGGTAAAATTGCTGTACCGCTGAAAGCAAAATCAATAACAATTTGAAACTTTAAGTAATTGAAGTCAGCAAATATAGTGGAATTTTTCTTATCCAGAATATTTTGACACAATTCCACCAAAAGTTTTATCTTATTCTCAGTGTTGTCAATACCTGGCAGGAATGGTATTGGATCAACCAAAACTTGTAGGGCTTGCACTTGTCGACTGTGATCAAGATTCCAAATAATATTGGAACAGCAGAAAGTTTCATCGTTCATAACAATGTTTTCTGGTGTATGTCCTCTAATAATAATATTTGTTTTTACATCTTCCTTAGGAGTTACTGACGATGAAGTTCTTCCATGACATTGGTTTCCAAAGAAAAGTTCAGATGCAAGGTCACTTTTTATATTGGTATTTTCACTTAGTTCCTGATCAATTAACATAGTATAAGGTGCGACCAACGTATCTCTAGCAATCAATACACGAAATTGGGAAGCATTTGGGTTATTTAACGTTTTGGTATTTAAAGTATTAACATGACCATGACCCGCATAGATCCTTCTTATGTCTCCGGAATTTTTCTTGAATACTTTCAAACATTTTATAGTAGACAGCGTCAAAACTATTTGACTTTGATCATCAACCAGACCATATTTCTTCAGAACTTTATCATTCTTACTTAAAGTTCTATTTACCAATTCATTTGATATATTTACAATTGCAGTGTCAATGACTTTGATATTATCTAGGCTGATTTTATTGAATAAGTAGCATCTCCATGGATTTATTAAATCAAATGAAATTGTTTCAAAACTCAATCTTAATTGGTTATTATAAACAGGCAATGGATAGTATGCAAATTCTTTTTCCTGAGATGTTATATTAACAAACTTCAACTTAAATGGACATTTTTGTAACCATAGATACTGCTCATTATTTATAATATTGATTGATAAACTGTTAAGATCCATAAAGGAATTTATAATATCATCCCATGAGATTATACTTGATCCAATGTTCAATATTTCGACTTTTTTAAAATTACAATCAATAAGTCGAACTGAGCGACTCATCGAATCTTTTAATCTGAGAGTCAAAGATTTGACATTTGGAAATTCAAGATTTTTAAATTCCACATTATTCGATCTTAGAGAAGGTTCTAGAGTTAACGAATTTGTCACTTCTGTTCCATCAATAACGGGGTATCTAACATCATTATTGAAGAACTCTAAAGTAATATTTTCACATTTTGCTAGCTTATAACTTTCTCCAGCAAATCTACAAGGGAAGTTGCAGGAATCTATCGAAAGCAACGATGGACAATTGATTAAAATTTGAGAAAGATCCTTCTTTGATGAAATTGAATTCAACTCTTTAATGGTTGCTAAACTCGTAGCAAATATTTCATGATCCTCATCTTGGATTTCAAGAGAAAAAATAGTGTCAATATTTTGTAAATATGTCCTTTCAAATAACATACATATATCACACATAGACTCCTCTCCTATCAAAGAATTTCCGATTATATAAAGTTCACAGAGCCTTACTCTTTTCCTGGAGTGAATGAACTCTCGGAAGTAGAGTCGACTTAAATAATTAACTGACGTGTTATAAATCACAGATAACTTTGCTCCTTGATAACATATTCGCACAATAAAACCCAGAGCTGAATTCAAAGGATCACTATAATTTCTTGTAGTATGAATTATAATTATTATATTCTTATAGTCTTCCAAAAACAATGACAATTCATCACCATCAATATTATCTGTCACCAGATAATAATGTGCAAGATTATCCAAAATAGGATGGAAACCCTTGGGAATATCACAGTTCGCAACCTTTTCAGGACCATCTTGAATTAAAACAATACATGTCTCTCTTTTGACATACTCTTGGAAATATGTCGATAATTGAAACCATGAATTTAAAGTTTCACAACTACCACCACTTTGTGATATGATCTCATTAATAATCTCTATCGGTAACTCCATCTTCATACAGTACTGTCATCAAATATAGAGTTACTATTACCTCAAATATCTCATCCTTTCAATCATTTATTTAAAGATATACATCTTAAATATTGTGTAACTGAGTCATCTCGTTCAATATTTTTTAATCATCTCTAGTTTTTCCGACAGGCAAGGAAACCCTTTCGATATTCTGGATCTGACGAAAGAGTTTAAATATCGCAAAACGTCAATTAAGACAGGAAATAATAATTATCACACATCAAATAAGAATTGAATACACGAGTTTCTTTAAAAATTATTAACAAATTATCAACATATCTAAACAAATATATCTTTTATTAAGTCGTCCTCACATTTTGGTATATCGAGTTCTTTTAGACTGTACACGGCTTCATAATGCATGTAACTTACTTTTTGGAAAAATGTTCTAAGCTGTAAGTGTGAGTTAATAGATTGTGTTCCATTTAGGAGTGGTACAATGTAATCAGACTGTTCGGCCAAAGCGATCTCATCGTTCTTTGCCAATTTATAGTCATTGGATTCACCAATTTCATCTGCCAACGCAATAAAACTACTATCTCTATAGATACAGTTAATAGTATCAATCACAAAGAGCCACTCATTTGTGGTCGAAAACTCTTCAATATTGAGGACCAATAGCAAGTCTAAAGTCTTACACAATTGGAAAACCAATGTCCCATTAATGTTTTCCTGAATTTGCATTATTTCATAGAATTCTTGAAGACCTGTTTGTAGATAGAAAACAATAGCTGACCAATGTTCATTAAAATGTAAGTGTGAAAACCTTATTAGCATGACACGAAGTAACAACCATGTAGTAGAACGCAATTCTAGACTTTTTGAACTTAGATATTGAATGACTGAAGTCATCAGAACTTTGAAATTTAATAAATAAGTATCAATTGGTGCTACCATCAATAGATAAGCAATCCTCAAGAAATTTTTGGATTTCGCATTGATTTCTGATGAACTCCAGGAACTGAAATTAATCAAAGAAGGTGTTATCGTCATACCTTTAGCATCAATAATCGATAGCAATTCAGGAATCAATTTAATCTTATTCTCTTGATATTGTGACCATTCATATATTATATTTTTCCATGATTCATCATTATTGAATAATGAAAATCGCTTATCATTAAAAAAGATATCATTTATTAGTAATTTCCAATTTTTCACTTTCTCAGAATTTTTAGAAATTAAAATAGATAATTCAAATATCTTCTCAGGGATTGGCTTTGTCCCAATTGATTTCAAATGCGACGAAATACAGACGTTTACAACATTAGAGATAAAACTATTAAATTTATCAGATCCTACTTCGTCATTAACGCAAAATGTCAGACGCTCAACAGTGGTAATTATATCATCCATTTTCACTTTCAGCAAAGCGTCATCTTCATTTTTTGGAAGATCTGTAAATAAGGTTACCTGATATTTCATAAACAAGTCAGACAGTTCCTTTCTAACATTTTTTTGTTTTCCAAACTTCGAATTATCAATCTTCTCCGCAGATAAAGCTATAAATTTTAGAATATTAGTTGAAATATCAGCATAAAAACTACTGTTAGAGCTAACTTCTTTAAAGAATGAAATAAAATCCGGAAAAAACTCCTCAATAGAGTCACTCTCTAATGATTCAACATATTGTATCAAAAATAATATTATAGTATGCGAGTTAAGTCTGTTGATTAATGATTGATCAATTTTTAAAGGCTTGCTATTTCCAGTACCAATTACCCCAGAACCCGTTGATAATTTTATCATACTATTTTTATTGCAACGGGTAACAAGCCCAAACAATAAATAAGGAACAGTTAGAATTGGTCTATTTCCATCTAGAGAATGTACTAAAAGTATTGTTAATTCATCATTTTTAATTGCGATTAAATTCTCCAATACTTCAAGTGGCTCCAATAAAAATAACCGTTCCAGTAACATCTTACATCTGAATTTAAATTTATAAAGACTGTGACTTTTCATACGAATTTTACTTTTTTCACCATCTTGAAGAATAGATTTATGCGCCCAATACCATATCTCCGAAGTACAATTTATAACTAGTTGGAAGGATTGGAACACCACCAACCTTTCTGCTTGGATCCTGCTAGTATATTCTTGATTATCACCAGAAAAAACATTAGAGACCATGCTTTGTAAAAAGTCACCTCTCGAATTAGAGGTCGAAAACATTCCATTCTTTTCATCTGCCAGCAAGTAACCATGAGTTAGTTCTAACAATTCTTGAAATCCTCCCAATAATAAAGAAATTGATTGATAAAATCCGCCAGTTACCTTCTCCTTCCTAAAGATTTTTTGCAAACATTGGACAATTGAATTTGTAAGAGGTAGAATACATTTGAAAATAGATTGCTCAATATACAACACACTTTCCAAAAGCAATTTGATATATGAGGATATGATCATCGGATCTTCCATACTCGAAACGCTAGAAACCAAGTAATCTATGTATTTCAGGTGAGTTGCATTATCATCAAAAATATCAAGTTTAATTCCATTCTCATGGGAAAGTTGCAACACTTTAGACACTATATTCAAAAGTGAAACAGCAATAGATTTAGAGTTAATCTCATTTTCTTTCAAGTATTTTGATGATAAATTTAGTAAAGAAAGAACAACATTTTTGAAATTTTTTTCAGTACCATCAAGTAATCCATCTAATAAAAGAAGGGAACTTCTTATACTCTTAACATGGTGATTATTCTCCACCTCTAAGAATCTAATAATGATAGATATAATTAAATCTTTATAGTTTGTCACACCTGATTCGGGCCATTTTTCTACTATATCCATATCTACCATTTCCTTCGAAATTTTCTTACCAATTATTGATTGATTGGATGAAATGGTAACATTCAATAATTTTAATCTATATGTAAACATATCTAAATCATCTAAATCAGTAAGTTTCTGAGATCTTAAAAATCCAAACTCTGTTATGTTAGTTAGTAAAACGTGTAGCAATCGGTTCAAGGAGCCAGAATTAGTTACGGAAAGAATCCATTCTGAGACATATAGATAGTGCGGCGACTGAGAATCAAATAGCTCGTCCAGAACTAGTTCAAGCATTCTATCAATTAGTGTAGATGATACCTTTAAATTATTCCATAGCAGGTCTAACACAGTTATCTTATTTGAAATTAACGGTTCATGAATAAAAACAGAGGTAAGTGCCGATTCAATTAATGATGGGGAGATATCTCTCTCTAGTACTTCTAAGTATTTCACCACACCATCTTGTTCATGGGGAGTTACCAGATATTTCCACATAGCCGAAACAATTACTTTTAGCACTTTTGCCAAATCGATAGCATTCAGTTTAGACCACAAGTATCTGTTATACACAGTTATAATACCGTTAATTGAATCACATTTGATGTATTCACTTCTTGCGGCTGTAATAATTGATTCCATTAAATTTTCCTTAGGGAAAATTTTATTAAAAGAACTATCAGAACCTGAGATTTCTGGTAACTTTTCGAATATAGATATAAATATTAAGGATGATTCATTAACAAAATTATCAATTTCTAGATTTCTTAATAATATCTCCATACTAGATTTCACAATTAGATATGCCAATATATCTGCTGTAAATGGCACTGATCCATTATTATCATTTAACATTTCTGATTCCAAGGGATCTGAAACCTGTCTATAGTATTTTAAAATAGTTGTTAGTATACCTTCTGCATTGTAAGAGGATGTTAATCCTAATATGGATTCATCAAATGGCAAAAATGCTCTTTCGGGTATTATATCTAACAATTGCTTGGATACATGATATTTATGTATTAGATCAGATTCTTCTGGAAAGGTGTCATCTGTAAAAGACAAAAGACCTAATAAAATTAGTGGTAAGTGACGGACAATGATCTCTTCATCTTGTGAGACATTAAATGTTGTCAAAATGTATAACAAAAAATTTACGTCTTTGCTTTCATAAAAGTATTCAAATATTTTCCCCCATATAATATCAGTTTCTATCGCATCAAATAATGAACTCGATATTTTAGCAATTTGATTCGAATCAGAATAACCCTTCGATGCCATAAACACATTAATAAAAACCTCTGGGATTACAATTGATCCAATTTCCCAACGATCCATTATTGTTAAACAAATATTCATGGCCATTACAAGATCATTTTCAGTTTTTAACATTTCAGTTAGTCCTGAAAGTAAATCGGTTAGAGCATATTTGGTAAAATAAGCACTTCGATCGTTTTCTGCAGAAAATGACGTATCTCCACTATCAGTTTGAATATGTAAATGTTCGATATTACTACTTCCTGTTGTCACAGTTGGTCCCAATAGCCAATTCCAAATTCTTCTATTTAATGACATCTCCTTGTTTGATGTCGTCTTACAACATTCAATGATCAACATTTTTCTGTCATTTGGTGTTAAAACATATTGGAAAATAGGCGAATGTAAATAAAACTTATTTACTAATAAATCTAAAATACCACGCTTAACAAGGAGATCATTGTCATGTGTTAAACATGATAAAAATGCACGACCCAACAAACCAGGTTCCGGCGTCACAATATCTTTTATCTCCTTAGGTAACATGCCTAAAATATGTTGTTTTCTTTTTTGGAAGTCATCAAGTTCTGATATTCCAGATTGGTCTGGTATTTGGTCTATACTAATGTCTATATTTAAAGATGGAAATGTTTTTGTCAACAATACCAGTCCACCCAAACGATGTTCCTTATTTGATATCATCACCAAGAAAAAACTTTGCCAAAAAATGGAATCATCATTTAGTCTTGTTTTGAATTCATCCAGCAGATTCAAAACAGATGGTTGAAATTCACTACTTTCATCATCGATACCAGGCAATAAACTTGCTATCAACGGTTTTACAATCAATTTCAATGTAGAAGAAGGTAGATTTATTAAATACTTCTCATATAATTCAATTAATGGTAGTTTTACAGACATTGTTGCATATGCCATTAGTGGGAGAATACCTCTAATCCAGATATTACATTCAGTTGCCAGAGATTCTTGACCAATCTTCTCAAAAATATAAGTGTATACTTCTAAAGTCTTTTGATGCACACCAGCAGGCAACTCTGGGGATAAAGATGAAGCCAAACGTTGACTAACCTGATAGGGTGATGGCACATAGTACTTAATATCATCCGAGTTAGGTGTCCAGCTTTGTAATGCCTTTAATAATTTCCCTAAACTTGAAATATAATCCGCCCATTCAGTGACAGAATCAAAAGTTTCTAAAGTTCGAGTGACATTTGCTATAAATTTCTTTTGTTTGGAGTCTACCTTCTTATTACCATAATCAACCGAAAGAGGTTTCAAAGGTAATGACATTTCTCCAGAATCGATCTGTTTAAAATAATTTCTTCTATAATATTTGCCAATCTAAAAAATACTAAAACAGCACTAAAATAAGTTCTTTCCAAAAGAAACCTCTATAAACCAAATAGTACTATTTTTAGCACAGTAGCATTCCCTAATAGAAGAGATAATCCTTGTAGATGTTACTAATCTATCAGGATCTTTAATCAAATCATAACCTTATACCACCTTAAACTACTTAAATTATTGACTTAAACGTTTTCGATATTGAAATAGTTTCTATTAAGGAAGGTCACATGACCGATATCTAATCAAGAAACGATCAACAGCGAAGAAAGATATACGATAATGATACTGATAAGATATGATATTAAATACTATCGAATATTTTTAAATATGAAACTGTTATATATTCCATGTCTTTTTAATGAAAGTGACCAATTCATTTATCTCCTCTAAAGAAGTCGAATGCTCTAAACCGCGATATGTATTGAAAGAATAGTTTTGCATGCCACACTTTTCAGTAAAGAATTCACTTGACATTTTACCTACAGGGAATGGAACAATAGGATCCATATCACCATGGCCGTGAAATATTGGTGTAGAAAGGTTCTTGTCATTCTTCATATTTAATAAAATACTTGGAATTATGCAAAAGCCAGATAATGAGACAAATCCACCAATCTTATATGGTAACGTAACCGATGAGGCTAATGATAAAGCTGCACCTTGTGAGAATCCACCGACGATAATTTGAGAGGGATCCATACCTGCATCAACTTCTTGTTTAACAAAAGATTCAACAAGCTTTAAAGATTTTAAGAAACCTGTAGAATCCACATTTGAAGAAGAAAGATTCCATTCAAGGATATCAAACCAACCTGGCATAGACATACCACCATTTGCAGTAATTGGCATCACTGGTGCATTAGGAAAGACAAACTTTGTATGAGAAAATGCTGGATCTCTTTGCAAATATTCTGCTAAAAATGACCATCCATTACCTGTATCACCTAAACCATGGAAGACAATTAAGACCTGTTTTGCTGGTTGCAACTTAGAGGCATAGTTAACAGCACTTAACTTTGACATTTTTGAATGTATACTACCAATCTGATCTGATGGAACACATTCAATCAATCATTACAAATAATAGCCTTGCATTTAAACTCTTCCACTTCTGAAGTAGGCTCATTTTAAATCTATTCTAGACGGATCGACCATATTCGATTTTATCATACCGAAAGTGAATAATTATGATTAACTAACGCTAGAAAAGGGCATCATCAACTGTATTGAAATGTTTCGAATGTTATGATATTGCATTATTGGAGAATATATCAGGAGGTTAATCTTTTATCAGTTGAGGATATAGTTTATCTAGAAGATATACCAAGGAAATGGATTCTGATGCTGCTGCTCAGAGGGTCGATAATAGTGGGAAAAATATAGTATTGCCTGATAATATACAATTATTATCTACAAATGAATTATTGGGGCTTATACAGAACCATAGAGAGGAGTTATCTAAATATGTGACAAAATTTTGTTCCTTACAAGATGTTTCTAAGGAAATACAGGGTCTTGAAGTCAAGTTGAAGGAGCTAGAACAGAAGTTTGAAAATTTAGAGAAGGACAAAACCCAAGTTATCGAGATGTTTGACAATTTTAAACAATTAGAAGCTGAATATAGTTATAAATGGCGAAAATTACACGATGACATTGATATAAAGTATAGTCCAAATGTGCTGAAAAACAAATTAGAGGCTGAATTAAAAGAATTGGATCATGCCAGTCGCATTATTGAAGAGAATGCTTCGAATTCCAATGAATTAGATTCTTTTATCAACCAATACTTGGATATACGAACACAATATCACAGCAAAAGAGAAAAATTGAGCACCTGGAAGCAACAAGGTGAGTTATACGAATAACAAATACTTATATAAGAACCAATTTAATAAGATAAACGAATGAATTTAATAACCTAAATGTCATAAACCTAATTATATGAATAATACTATAATAAAAACTCTTGGATATATATAAGATTAAAGTCAATATAAACACAATGTAGAACTACAATGCAATTGTGTGAATTGCAACTAATACATTCTTTTCAATTAATTCCAGTTTAAAAGACCATAGTTAATAATGAAGCGATGAAAACAAACAATGATGGAGCAGCTGCAATGTGCATGGCATCATTAGATGTACCAGAACCTGATCTAGATGTGCTTGAACTACTTCTCGAAGAAGAAGAAGAACGAGTGGTGGTGGAAGCAGCCCTGGATGTAGTTTGGCCAGAATTGGCGGAAGAGCTTGATCTAGCGGTACCACTTGAAGTTGAACCAGAAGCGGCACCTGAACCAGAAGAGGCAGAGGAAGTGGCACTAGATCCTGAGGATGATGCGGAAGCTGTATTAACATCTACAGTAAAGATATTACCACCTGAAGAAATGGAAGAAAAGGTGGACCATGTACTTGAGTAACCTGGGGCTTTAACAGCACTTGGAATACTAGAGCTGATAACTTCAACGTTTTCGTCATCTGTTTCAAAACTAGCTTGAGCCATGGAAATTTCCAAGTTATCTAAATCGTAAACAACGTAAGCATGTTGTAGGAAAGAGTCACCCAAGATGGCAGTACCTGAAGATTGAGGCAAGATACCTAATACACAAATTCCACCAACAGCTTGGATAATGTAGGTAGTCAAGTTAGTACTAATGTGGAAACCACCGAAATCGAAGACGATTTGACTATCCTCGTCAGAATCTGGACAGTTCATAACATAGTAACCAGTTCTTGAGTTGTAAACAGCATCGTATTCGTCTGCAATTAAACTTACCAATGCTGATGGCAAGTAAACCAAAGTAGTACCTGAATCCAATAAAGCTGGGATCTTAGTTGTAGTTAAAGTGACGTTACCATGTTCGTCATCGGAAATACCCATACCTTGTAAAGTGACGTCGAATTCAACAGGTTGGGAGAAACCAGCAGCTCTTAAAGTGTTGACCAGAGGAATAGTGTATAATGTACCTGAATATTTATTGTGATCGACACCACCGAATAATACAGAACCAGTTCTTGAGTCTAGATCATTCAAATACAAAGAATATGCGTTTGCTTTAGTTGCACCTGAATTTTTCAACAACAATGGGAAATTTTCATATTGGTATCTGGTACCTGCGACATTGTTTGAACCTGAGTAAGTGACTTCCAAAGAAGGCAAACCAATACCCAAGACACCGACAGTAGAGTTGGTGTAATTTGCGACCGCGAAGGATAAACCTGTCACGTCTAAATCTTGTAATTTCAAAGTATCTTGACCCCATGTACCAGAAGCGTAGGAAGAATCAGCGTATGAAATCGAGAAAGAGGTTTCATTTGAACTCCAAGTGTCTGAAGTGGAAGGGTTAAAAGTACCAAATTTAGCACAATCCACAGCATCACTATTACTATCACCTCTTGAACATAGAGGGTTATTTGAGCCAGTGACCCATAAGTCAGAGGAACCGGTATCTAGCAATACAGTAACGTTTTGAGCGTTGGAACCAATGGATAAAGAGACGGAATAGAAATTCGATTGATTCATAATTTCTACTTCTTCGACACCGTTATCTCTTTTGACAATGTTTGCGTATCTTTTATTTTTATTTGAAGCGTTTTCGAAGGAGTCACCAACCAATTTATCGAAATGGTATCTGACAAAACCTTGGGATTCATTTGAGGCACCTGGTTGTTGTGCTTTTGCATGTTTCCCATGAGGGATCTCTAGTTCGCTGACGACACGTTTTTTACCTAATCCAAATGGCAGAGCGAAAGAGGCAGCTTGGTCGATACAAGCAGAAAAGGCCAAAGCCATAGCAATGGCTGATTCCTTTGAAGTGAACAGTTTCATATTGGTATTTTTGAACTAATTTCCGGTTTCTAATATATGCATACAGACGGGCAACTGTAAATATATATATATATTTATATATATATGAAGTGAAGTGGAATGAAGTATGTAGTCTGGCAGGTATTCTGTTTTCAGTCCAGCGAAACAGATAGAAAACAAGTTTAAATTAGAAGTTGAGAAAGATGACAACGACGACCTTTATCTTCTAACCAAAGTAAAATATATGAGACGACACGAGTGCAGGGTGGAGTGTAGGTTGGGGGGGAAGGTGTGAATTCGAAACTGATCTAGTGAGAACTCAAGCTTTAGAAGAGTGTTTGCGTGTATAATCAATGAAGTAATCTAGAAATCATCAAGCAATCGAGCACTCAGTCTTTATATATATATATATATATATATAGCAAGTATAGGAGTTGCTCGAATTAATTTGAAAAAACGAGTTCGCAATGGGGCTTGGAGAGAATGAAGATGAAGGTGAAGGTGAAGAGGTGAGCCCAAACTGAGCAGAGCAGAGCAGAACCAAACCAAACTGGAAAAAGTGAAAAAGTTTGGGAAAAAAAGAAAAGAAAAAGAAGCGAAGAAGAACTAAAAACATCCGTTCAGAGCAGTCCAGAGAGACACGCGATGACGTAAAGTGAGAGAAAGAGGGGAGAGAGAGGGTGTCAAAGTGCAGGGAAACAGGGGAACCCTGTACGTGGTTATGTCTGTGTGTCTGTGTTTGCGTACATGCCTCTAACAAGTCACGTAGCACATTTCGAAATTAGCAAGGAAAACACGTCTTTCGTATCAAACTACACGAGTCCGATATTTTGCTTAATCCATCTCTCTGTCTGTGTATGTGGTTCTTGCACTAGCACTAGCACTTGCGATGACATCTCTTTGCTTTCGTAATAAAATTAAATGAAACGTCTTCATATTGAGTGGGCTAGGTACAGCTTACCCATGTTTACTTAATATGGCTGTATGGGGTGTTATGTCCGCTACGGAAATAACACACTCACACACATACATAAATACATACTCACTCACTCCAACCTGCCCATGCCCCTCCTCTCCCCGCTCATCCCGCTCTTTCATATTTCGTCTTGGATCAACTTCCATATGATTTCAGCCACTTTATCACCATCGTTTCGTTCCCTTCTATTACGCGACTCAACTTCCCAATCAATTAATTTCCTTCTTTCAGCCTCATCTCGAATAACGTCTTCTTAAACAACAATCCATTGATCGCTGTCTCACTGATGAATTCTGGATGGCCCTGGACAGTAAATAATCGTCCCTTTTTGTAAAAACCTTGTACTTCACTTGTATCGGTACTACCCCAATTCAAGATCCCGTTATCTTCAACTAATACCTTACTATTGTTAATCACAGTATCGTTGTGTAATTCAGATAGATATAACTTATCTGAACTAAATAACTTTTCACCAATTTCATTCAATTGTATCTCTTGGATCCCTGCCTCAATTCCGTTCTCGTTCTTACCCACTACACATCCAATAGAATTACCAACTATTTGATGCCCAAAACATATACCAACTATTTTACATCTTTGAACGCCCATTGTTCCCTCATCAGCACCCACTATCATCTCTTTAACCAGTTCTCTCAGCTTATTGATCCAGTCGTGTTCGACAGAATACGAGTCATATCGAGACCCGGTAATGACTACACCATCGTACATCCTTATCTCGTCAATACTAGGCACTTCACCGTGATAAACATCAAACACTCGGTACTCAACCTCAACATCTGCACCTCTCGTTCTCTCAAGCATCCTAATTATCATCTTGTCAAATGTACCTTCGGATCCAGTCCATTCTGCAGGATGGTCCGTCAACAGAATACCGATTTTAACCACCATTATAATCTTGCGCCTCCTTTTCTAATCTCCAGAACAATATAAACCTCTAATCTACCCTTAGCTTGGCTTGGCTTGGCCTGTATGTTATCTCTTCTGTTCCTATCTGATGTAAAGCTCTTATATATCGTATCTTAATCTCATCTCATCTCATCTACGCTTAATATTCATTCATTGTTACCCGGTCTCCGATTCCGAGTTTTTCAATATTTTTTTTTTTTACCGAAAGTTAACAAAACATCCAAATTTCACACAATTTTTTGTTTTAAATGTGATGAAACTGCTAATTTATTAGGATAAATACTGATAAAATCCTAGTTCAAGGGTCGATATTTGGACAACAAAAATACGGTTATCTGACTGTGGATAGAGACACATATAATAGTCAGGTTTTCCTCTGTTATTCCATCAATTTTTATTGTTTTTTTCTACTTCCAAAGAGTAAAAAAAAATTTATAAATATTAAAGCAGTCCTTATTTTTCCTTTCTGGATACTTTATTCACGTTCAGCATGTCTTCCCAGGGAGATGGTCAAACACCTTCTTCTGCTTCATCCTCGCAACAGAAACTTGCATTACAGCAGAAACAATTACTAGAATTGACAACTAAGTTTAAGGAATTGGTCAATGAAGCTAAACGTGTGGGTCAGAACACTCAGCGAGGTAAGGAACTGTTAATCCAAGCTTCCAATCTGAAAGCCGTTTATGATAATTACAATAAACAAAGACAAGCATTAATAAACCAACAGCAACAACAACAGGCTGGATCTTCCCAAACTCCTGCTGGAACTACAAATAATGCAGATGCTGCATCATCGTCTTCTGCTCCAGCTGCCGCAGGAGCAAGTGGTGCTAATGGAACAAGAAAAACTGCTGTTGCCAATGCCTCCGGAGGTAGCCAATTGGCAGACTTGATTAAACAGGTTTTAACTCCAGAGGAAAACCAACAATACGATAAATTATTACAAAATTTCCAATCAAGAGCAAGCAGTATTAAAGATCAACATACCTTTTTAAAACAGCACATCGACAGATTATCCCAAGAAATTAATCAACAAACTGACGAAGCTGCAAAGAAACAATTAGAAGTAAACAGGGCAGAACTATTGACAAACTTGAGAACGTTAAATACAGAATACAGCAATTTATACGAGGATATTAAGAACAAGAAAAAGGCATTTTATGTAGAATGTGCAAGACAAAACCCTGAATTACAACGACTATTACAGAAGAGTGGCCAGCAACAACGAATTTTACAACAACAGAAACAACAACAGGCACAAGCACAAGCACAAGCACAAGCTCAAGCCCAAGCACAGGCACAAGCCCAAGCCCAAGCTCAAGCCCAGGCACAAGCCCAAGCCCAAGCTCAAGCACAGGTACAAGCCCAAGCCCAAGCCCAAGCACAGGCACAAGCCCAAGCACAAGCACAAGCACAGGCCCAAGCTCAAACTCAAGCTCAAGCACAGGTCCAATCACAACCACAAGCAGCTCAGGGTCAAACTCAAACTCAAACACAACCTCAACAACAATCTCAACCGAGTACTTCAGCTAATGAGCCAGTGCAACTACCCCAGGAACAAGGGACTGGTTCTATACAGTCTCAGCCAAACAGTGCTACTTCAGCTAATAGATCTCAAGTAACAAATGTTAACGCAACTGCATCTTCTGCAAATAAAAATATCCAAAGTAAATCTGCCATTTTTAAACAATCAGATCCTTCCGTTCCAATTTCCGAAAGCATTACCGTTAAAGCTCCAGAAGCTGTTTCATATATATCCAATAGACCATCTTTAACTGGTGGTACAGCAATGAATGCATCTGTATTAAATACTCCTACTATTACAAAACTACCTCCTTATGAAATAGACACAGAGAGGGTAATGTCAAAAAGAAAATTAAGGGAACTAATCAAATCTGTAGGTATAGATGAAGGTGATGGTGAAACGGTTATCGATGGTGATGTAGAAGAATTATTGCTAGATTTGGCAGATGATTTTGTTACAAATGTTACAAGCTTTGCATGTAGGTTAGCCAAGCATAGAAAATCTGACAGTCTAGAGGCAAGAGATATACAGTTGCATCTAGAGAGAAACTGGAATATCAGAATTCCAGGTTATTCTGGTGACGAGATTAGAAGTACTAGAAAATGGATACCAACACAATCATATTCTCAAAAGATGCAATCCATAAATAATGAAAAGTCAAATATAGCAAAAAATAGTGGATCAACTGGAATTGTAAATTCTTCAGGTAAAGGTTCAAAATAATATTATCATTAATGGGACTAGCAATTATTTAATTTAACATATCGTATATAGTTAAATATACTGTAATTATAAAAACGTATGAATCTAAGACAGAGGCTTAAGAACGCCTTTGGAACAAACCATACAAAAAATTATATGAAGATAATCATGACTTGAAATTATAAAATGCAAATGTTGAACTATATAAATAAATATGAACAAATAAGGTTTCATTACTGTTTTTGTTTTTCGTTTAATAATCAATGAGGAGTGTAGGAACGTTCTAAGTTCAAGCCCATCTCCCCAATACTGCCATTAGAGCAGCACCACAACACATAACAAAGTATGCTGAAAGCATCCTTTTAAATCCACCAGGACCCTTGAATTGATTAGAAAATAGAAATTCATGTGCCATTAATTCTACTAAACCTGTATAAATCAAAATACCTGATGAAATCGCATCGAAAACACCATTGGCAATTAATGATTTCCGGGAACCAGGGATCCATGAGTATCTGACACCAATACCAATGGCAATTGCAATTGGTGTAGTTAAAGTAAAACCCAGAGCCATCAGCCATGGTGTATATCTTTTACTATGCGGCCAGTTTGCTTCTGCCAATCTGGTACCTAAACCCAAACCTTCGAACATCTGGTGGAAAACCAAAACGATGAATAATGTAATGAATTCTTCACCAGAGACTGCTAAAGATAGCCCAACAAAGATGGAATGAAATATGACACCAATTTCTAAAATTGTTACACCAACAATTTGACCTAAGTATTGTTCCTTATCTATTTCTTCTACAGGAGTACCCAACTGTGAAGGATCTTGATGGTTTTTATCATGAGAATAATGATTTTTGCCTGGAATTGATTCCAGTTGTTTTAATTTTATATTTGTTTCCTTAGGAAGTATGCTATTTTTTGAAGATGATGTACCCACTTGTGCGTATGAAGAAACAGAGTACAATGGCGATGTCTGTTCATTGACTTTTTTTGTATCTAATTCGAAATCATACTTCATCTGGTATGTTCTTTCTTCTGAGATATCTTTATTATCAACCTCATCTTCGTCGGATGAGAAATGACTGTTGATTTCTATGTCTTTATTCTGGTTTCCAAAATGTGAGTGAGAATGTCCACTATCACCATGATCATTATCTAAACTTTTTGACATAAAATAATGAGTGATAATTTCTGTGAAAAACAATAAAAATAATGACATTAGACATATACCAAAAGCCCAAGGGTATTCTACAAATGTTCCACCTAAACAATCATTTCCTAATGCTTCAGCAGCAGGTACCAATAAATGAATAAAAGCAGTCGATACAATGACACCTGATCCAAAAAATTTTGCAATAAAGAAGCACCATTCCGGAAGCCTTATGAATGAGTATCTAGAGGCTAGAAGTGGGAAGAATACACCCAACCCTGATGATATCATAATCATAAAGATTGATAAAACTCTTAAGTTAATACGACCATCGAAATCATTTGTTGCTTCACAGGTGTCGACAACACCTTCAGTGTCTCTCACTAGTAATCGCAGCACATCCATACCTAGTTATTATGCAATTGTGAATATCAAGCTATAATCAATTATCGCTATTATGATGACAATGATGACGAGAAATTGAATGGTATTGCTCTTATTTCAAATAATATCAATTTATATTTACCAGATACAATTCTTAAAAACTTCAATACCGATCAATCGAGTCCACAGTTAAATAATCTATAATTTATAAGAACGCAAATACCAAGGTTGCAGAGTACCGTCAATTCGTTACATAAGGAAAAGGTAATCAAGATATAAGATAATTATTTAAACAAACAACCATTCTAATCAATTAAAGATATATATAAAAGGAAAGACAAAGACAAGACACACTCTTCCCCTTGTGCATTCGACACAGTAATATGATACTTAGAATTATCTTCAAATTCTAACTCATAACCTTTATACAACTTGAAGAACGATCAAAGAAGAAGCTTTCATAATTGTTAGAAGACTTGTAAATTCCTACATCAAACTGTCGTGAATTAATTATTATAGTAGCTAGCTAAACAAAAATGCCCAAAAACATATTTATTTATTCTCTCTTGCCTTCTGCTACGCTACTAATTTTCGCTTCACTAACTTTATGAGAAGACTACATCACTCAGATGGTAATATTTTCCTCATTGCACTACCACTAACTTACTTCTTGACTGGCATTTTTTCAAGCAACCTTTAAGGTTACTTGGAAAAAAAAAAGACACACACACACATAACATAACATAAAATAAAGAGATAACTCGAAAGCTACGTAATTTACATCTAATAGGTTTCAAATGCCCATTACCTAGCAATCCTACAGCTTCTTCATAATAGATTTTGTTAAAATCATATCAAATCAAACTCGAAGTCCAAGTAGGATTCGAGCTTGTCAAAAAATTTTTCGTAGGCAAAGAAAAAATTCAAAACCTTCAAGGTTAAGGAATTTTTCGAGCGTCGAGAAGAAGAATGTGGTAAATTTAGGTGGAAATAGAACAGCGGTTTGATTGATATGGGAAGAAAAGAAAACAAGTGAGAGCAAGAAGGGAAGATAGCAATAACGGTTTGGTTGTCGTATTTTATTTAAAATTTGAGCTCAAAATAGAGTTGATTTGTAGTCTATGAGGTAATTGAGGTTTGGTATGAGGTTATGTAGTACAGGATACTTAATTGTTCGTTGCATGTTTACCTCGCACTCTTGTCTAGTTATGTTATAGAGGAATATTATGTTTGTTATCTATGAAATATTTGTTATCTCTATGTTTATTAACTATCAAATGAGACGAACAGACATGATTAATGTTGAGCTAATTTTTTAGCGAATGTTCTTGTATAACTCATATCACATGTGCTCTTAATATAATTTATTATGGAGTTTGGTTGGCTGGTTGAGGTTGAGGTTGAGGTTGATTGTAGACATTGAGGCATTCAACATTACCGCTCGTTACTTTTTTTATTTATTTTTATTTTGAGATATTATAAGAATAGGCAATCGTGGACAGGTAAGGTCACAATGACGTGAGATAAGGTACTACACAGTTAGTTATTTTACTAGACCCCTAGATATAAATCTCAAATTATTTTGGCGGGTTTCTATATGGAGTGATAGAATTGTACTTGAATCTTAGAGCTAACTGTGGATGTCTCCAAGGTTATAATTATAATAACGGGAGGAAAGTAGAAGTTGATATGCTAATTATAATATTACAGTATTGTCTATTTGTCTATTTATGCTAAGGGGTTAGTTTGATTTTTTTATGATTACCGATTCCAATGCTCTCAGAATAATGGGGTTGATGGAATTCAATGCACTGTGAATTCATATAATCTATAATATGATCTTGCCCATTTTCAATTATTTCCCAATTTATCGACTCACCAAATATATCTTTTTGATCTTTATAAAATCCCGAGTTGTCTTTACCAAAGACTTTGTTAAATGTAATTTCATCGATGTATTTAGACCATTCAATATCTGGAAAGGTATCTCTGTCTAACTTACGCTCTGTTTTCGTCCTTGGTTTGGGGGCGGTTGTGTTTTCTCTAACATAAAAAAACCTCAGTAACATGATCGCTTCTTTTCTTAATATACCAGGTAAAATCAAGTCTTGTCTATTAGAATCCGAATTTACTGTATTGGCAGGTAATTTGGTGCAAGTATCATTGTTTATTGATAGAACTGTACCATTGCCTCCAAATCTTTCATTACCACAGCCAAATACTATATTCAATATACCCAATTGTTTTAATGCAGATGCACACATTATACATGGCTCAACTGTAACATATACAATGATATCTTCAAATTTATCAAAAGTACTAGAAAACTGATTCTTAATTCTATCAATTGCAACAAATTCAGCATGAGAGGTACCTGCTAATGAGTTGTTGGTATCATTCATACCATATGACACTATCCCACCGGTTTTTTTATCTACAAATATACAAGCCACTGGAGTTTCGCCATGATCCAAAGCATGTCTAGCCAATTTTAAAGCATACTCCATGTACTCTACATGTTTTGATAACGGATAATCCATTGTATAGTTCGGATCTGTGCTGTTAATGCTTGTTGTGTATTAGCAAGACATCAAAAACAATTAAACATACTGCCATTTATATATTGTATTGTATGATTAGCTCATCTCATCATTCTTAAATGTTAGAAGTTTCGAATTTTCCAACTGGATGAAGAGAAGATTACCCGGAACGTATTTTAGAAACGGAATCCCGATGAGATATACCCGCTAAATATTTAAAGGAAGTCAATATAAGATATTATTAACTATAAATTATATAACAAACCCTTTGATTCATCGTTAACAATAAGATACATGGCGTTAAACTAGATAATCTTTAAGAGGTTTAGGAAAGTTTTCCAAATATAATATATTACAATTATGAGAAGACTTATAACTAACCTGGAATATTTCATGATGACTGATCCACAATTGGGAAAATAATTTTAATTCTATAATTGAATTCCTTCTGTCTTTCCTCCTTTGGTGGTTAATTTGGAGCAACAACCAAGCAAAGTATTATCAGAGATATTTATTCTAGCAATTCGTCTGTTTTGAGGCATCTAACTATAGATAAGATTCAATACTTAAGTGGATTCTAAGCAAAAGTTAACGGTCTGCAAACCATAGATTTAAGAATAAGATGAAATGTGACGTTCGTTAGGGAAATTAGCTATTTATTGTAACAAAGAGATTGTGTGCTTTACCTTTTATAGTTATTTAGGAGTAAAGTCATTGCGCAGACCAATTGGAGTCAATATATATATATATATATTGTTCAAACTCAAATAGAAAAAGAGTAATCAATGCCTTTGGGTCTTTTTCTTTGTTTTGTTCACTTATTATCCTGTTTAGCCGCTGTGATGAGTATTGGTCTCAATATATATGCTTAACAAAAATGAATTGCAACGACAGAAAATAACCGGGTAATTTTATTTTCACACGTGACCTTAACTTTATTAACGAAGATAGAAGTGATCACTTCGAAACTAATCTAAATTACATATGACAAACAAGAAGGAAGCAGCAATATTTCTGATGTTAACTGAATCTTCCAATTCAATCGAACTGAGATCAAATAATGTCCATTAAAGAGATACTGCATTGTTTCAAGCAGATTTCTTACGATCATCTATTTAGCCAAACTCGATACCACAAATCACTTACTATAGTTAGGTTTGGTCTGATAGTCTGATTTTAACCCGGGAGTCGGAACTGGTTCGGAATAGCTGTATAACCCGATACCTGGTTCTCAATCGAGTTTTGTCGTATACCATGCCAGTGATAAATTCTTTTCCCTTCCACTTCTCTCTGAAGATATACGTTCGTTATATTAGGTTCTCTGCTTAACTCAAACATATTTTCCTGCTTTATTTTTTCCCACTCTCTCCGTCGTTCTTTAGTGAACCAGCTCTTCATGCAGCCAATCAACCAATAGCAACGAACGATTAACTCTGTTCAGGCTTTTTTAATTTGAAGGATCAATTTTAATTTTCAGGGAAATTCAGTTTTTGGATTTAATTACTGTTGAAATATGACTACTTTCAAATACGGCTGATCACGTGAACTGTGAAGAATACTAGTAGTAAATTATGTTTTACTTTACCCATTTTTTATTTTTGTTCGAACAAGTGTTAGTGTTTGTCTGCTTAAGCATCTGGCTATTTTGGATTTTGGGAGAAGTATTCAATTGGCTGCGAGCTACTCGAAATGTCTCAAGAGCTGTTTAAACCTGCTGTGCAGGCTCTTCGGAAAAATACTAATTGCAAGAAGTTTCAATAGAAGAAAGGAGAGAGGCATATCCAAACAGATTATGCTAAAGCTACTAGGTAGCAAAACCAACTAGCGAAACAAACTGAAATAAGTCATCTTTTACTTTTATCCTGTGACCTTTTCTCAACTCTCTCGTATTCTTTGAATTATAATAGGTCGTTGCTGACTCGTGCAAGTAATTGAATTGGAGAGAAGCATAATTAGTCGAGGAAAAAAAACATAAAAAAATTTAGTACAGGGAAATTAAGACTATTCACAGATTGTTATATATATACATGTTGGTTTCAATATGGAAGATATCGTACTCTAAAGAATTGAATATCTTTCAGTCCTTGTAATTTCCAGATATTAAAGAGCTATCATATTCATTTAATTTGTATTGATTGGATTAACTCTTTTTTTATATTCTTTCTAAAAGCAGGAACCAACCCCCCCATATACCACATTTGTTTTAAACACTTCTGGTAATAACCCTATTAATTTACATATAAATTTTTTTTCTCTCTCCAGTTTCTCTGAAAAAAAATTATTATATCATACCCTGATAGTATTAGTTTCAATTCTTAATTGACTTAGAATTCTCGAACTTTTTTGCTTTAAGGAAAGCCAGTTTTTTTGTAAATATTAATTTATCTTTGAGGAGTAAGTAATATTGAATAAGAAAAAACAACATTAAAAACGTAACAAGAGAGACCTATCAATCCTCATCGATTTGCATACACAAATTATCAAAATGTTAAGTTTAAGAAACTCATTATTGAAGAAATCAACCGCTGCAGAAAAATTATCATTATTGGTAAGGAAAAATAGACAGTTTGCTACCACTTCAAATGCAGAAGACGTCAGCTCCAAGTACAATGTTATCGATCATGAATATGATTGTGTTGTTGTTGGTGCTGGTGGTGCTGGTTTAAGAGCTGCTTTTGGTTTAGCTGAAGCTGGTTTTAAGACTGCTTGTGTCTCTAAATTATTCCCAACAAGATCACACACAGTCGCTGCTCAAGGTGGTATCAATGCTGCTTTGGGTAATGTCCATCCAGATGACTGGAGATGGCATATGTACGATACAGTCAAGGGTTCTGATTGGTTAGGTGACCAAGATGCTATCCATTATATGACTAGAGAAGCTCCAGAATCTATCATTGAATTGGAACATTTCGGTATGCCTTTCTCAAGATTGGAAAGTGGTAGAATCTACCAAAGAGCATTCGGTGGTCAATCTAAGGATTTTGGTAAAAAGGGTCAAGCTTACAGAACTTGTGCTGTTGCCGATAGAACTGGTCACGCTATGTTGCATACTTTATATAGTGAAGCATTGAAACACGATACTCACTTCTTCATTGAATATTTTGCTATGGATTTATTGACACACAATGGTGAAGTTCGTGGTGTTATTGCTTACAACCAAGAAGATGGTACTATCCATAGATTTAAGGCTCACAAAACTGTTATTGCCACTGGTGGTTACGGGAGAGCTTACTTCTCATGTACTTCTGCCCATACCTGTACCGGTGATGGTAACGCTATGGTTTCTCGTGCTGGTTTCCCATTGCAAGATTTAGAATTTGTCCAATTCCATCCATCTGGTATCTATGGTTCTGGTTGTTTGATCACAGAAGGTGCCCGTGGTGAAGGTGGTTATTTATTAAACTCTGAAGGTGAAAGATTTATGGAAAGATATGCTCCAACTGCCAAAGATTTAGCATCCAGAGATGTTGTTTCTAGAGCTATTACAATGGAAATCAATGCTGGTAGAGGTGTAGGTAAAAATAAGGATCACATTTTCTTGCAATTGAGCCATTTGCCACAAGAAGTCTTGAAGGAAAGATTACCAGGTATCTCCGAAACCGCTTCCATTTTTGCAGGTGTTGATGTCACCAAACAACCAATTCCAGTTTTGCCAACAGTTCATTACAATATGGGTGGTATCCCAACTAAATGGACAGGTGAAGCCTTAACTGTCGATGAAGAAGGTAACGATAAACCTATTCCAGGTTTGTTTGCCTGTGGTGAAGCTGCCTGTGTTTCTGTCCATGGTGCTAACAGATTGGGTGCCAACTCTTTGCTAGATTTAGTTGTCTTCGGTAGAGCTGTTTCTCACACCATTTCTGATACTTTACAACCAGGTCTACCTCACAAACCATTGCCAAACGATATTGGCAAAGAATCTTTAGCTAGATTAGACAAGTTGAGAAACAGTGAAGGTCCAGTTCATACTTCTGCTATTAGATTAAAGATGCAAAAGGCTATGCAAAAGAACGTTTCAGTCTTTAGAACTCAAGAAACCTTAGATAAGGGTGTAGAAGAAGTTGAAGCTATAGATAAGACTTTCGAAAAGGATGTCGGTATTGCTGACAAATCTATGATCTGGAACTCTGATTTGGTTGAAACCATGGAATTGCAAAACTTGTTGACTTGTGCTACTCAAACCGCCGTTTCTGCTGCTAACAGAAAGGAATCTCGTGGTGCTCACGCTAGAGAAGATTATCCAAAGAGAAACGATGAAGAATGGATGAAGCACACTTTATCATGGCAAAAGGACACTGGTGATGCTGTTACCTTGAAATACAGAAACGTTGTTTACAAGACTTTGGATGAAAAAGAATGTCCATCCGTTCCACCAGCCATCAGAAAGTATTAGACATATTTTTTGTTTAAAGTCATCTATTTACATTACCTCATCTTTCAGAAATACAATAAAAAGATTTGACGTCTAATGTCCAATCATTCCATAACTGAGAACATATTCAATACCATTGTGTATTAATTTCAAAAGATTATTTATTTTTTATATTTATTTAGTTGTATGCAAAGCTCTATTTATTAATTATCGTACCGGTAAATGTTTAATGGTTAAGTCAATATTCTTATTATTTAAATTTCACCTTATTTCTGTTTGGATAGTATTTAGTATTAATTTGTTACTTTATTAATTATACAACGAATTTTGCGATTAAAATTAAATACATTCCCCATTAGAACAAGCTTCACCAAAACGGGCATATATTAAAATATCTACAGATGTTTAAGAATAATAAAAAAGAGGATATAGAAAAAGTACGAAGAATATATAATGTTTTTTGAAATTTTTTTTGTTGATTTCATTGTTCATTTTTCAAAGGCATCCTAATGATTTCAATTAAAATTTGTAGACTTGATCAATAGTATAACCCAATTCCTTCAAGATACCTACCAATTCACCTTGGTCAGTTGGGGATTTCTTGTCACCAGAGTAGGCGTTCATGAATGGCGGTGGACCACAGACGAACACATGAGACTTTGGAGATGGTTTATCAGCATTACTAGCGATGAATTCCTTAGAAATGAAACCTGATTCACCTTTGTAACCTTTATCTGGAGTAGTGATGAAATAAGTAATCCTCAATTGATCTGGATATTTGGCTTGCAATTCGTCTAATTCCTTCTTCATCAAAACGTCTTGGGAAGTCTTGTTGGAGTAGAATAACCTAATCTTAGTCTTATCATTTGGATTTTTAGTAATAGCATGGATCAATTGGTACAAAGGAGTAATACCAGTACCACCACCAATTAAAGTAATAGATTCGAAAGAGTTTGGAACCCATTTCCACTTTGGAATTGGACCTTTAAAAGACAAAGTATCGTTAACCTTCAAAGAGAAGATGTGGTTAGTCATCTTACCATCTGGATAATGTTTAATAACTAAATCCAAACTACCTTTTTCATCAACATCACTAACAGGAGTATAAGGTCTAATGACGTTAGAACCCTTTGGAGTGACAAACTTAGTTAACAAAGCAGAAGCAACAACTAAACCGGAAACTGAATCTTGACTTGGATACTTAAAAGTGAATCTCTTGGTGTCATGGGAAATCTCTTCAATCCTAGAAATTGGCAAATCGATCCAATTGTTATCACCAATGAAAACTTTGGAACTTTCATTTCTTAAGAAAGCACCAGAGGAGTAGTAATAACTACATAATGCAATTGTTGGTGCACCAATTACAAATGGTAAAATTTTAGGATTAATTCTAGCAATTCTAGCAAACATTTTCCAAAGTGACAGAAAATATCAATAAAGAACCTACAGACCTTCTAGACAAATATCAAATCAATCAAAAATAATTTAAAGACATTCACATTCATTAAACCAAATCTTAATTTCGAATTCGAAACTTATTTAAATCATCCCATCCTTAAATACAACTTTTTCAAAATGACGAATAAAGTTTCATAAACCAATTTACTAACAAGGGGCTGTACAAGACTAAGAACAGGAGAAAGGGATGATGCAATAAGAATCAAATATTGCATTATTCGAAACGTTTAAGGTCAAGTTTGGTTGAATTCTGCAGAGGATTTTTATTATTTGAATGATGAATGGGAAAACATTGAGGGAGAATACCTTCATGCATTATTATTAATATTATTATAAATATTGGTCGTTAGCTACTGATCGTTAACGTTCATTGTTTCATATTGTGCAAGTTAAGTGAGTGATTTAGAGACAATTGAAATATATATATATACATATATTCAACTGTATATAAGTATAACTATAAATAAAAAGTGTATATCTGTTTGAAATGTCTGTGCTGAAGCAGTTATCGCATAAGGAGTTGATTAATTTAGCACATTCGAAGTGCATTCCACCATTATTGTCCAAGTTTCACAAGGGACAGACTGGTCGGGTATGTATAATTGGTGGTTGTGAAGATTATACCGGTGCTCCTTATTTCAGTGCCAATGCTACAGCTTTGATGGGATGCGATTTGACTCATGTCATCTGTGAAAGGCAAGCTGCTCCAATTATCAAAGGATATTCTCCAAATTTAATGGTTCATCCGTATTTAAGTAGCAATGTTAAGGAATACCCTACTGATTTTGACAAGATTAAAAGTCTGTTGAGTCGAATCCATGTTATAGTTATTGGTCCTGGTTTAGGACGTGATCCCTCAATGCTAGAAAGTTGTAAGAGAATAATCCAACTTGTATTGGAGGAGCATGAAGGAAAAATTCCCATTGTCATCGATGCAGATGGTCTGTTCTTGTTGAGCAATGATCGGGAAGCCCAGGATTTTATTAAAAGGTTCCCTAAGGGTCGTATTATTTTAACTCCAAATGTTGTAGAATTTCAAAGATTGTATACTGCACTTTTCAACAAGGATACAAGTGATGATATAGATAAACTCAAAAAAGCGGAAAGAATAAGTGAATTACTACAATGTATCGTTTTTTGCAAAGGGCGTACAGATCATATTGTTGCTTCTAATTATTGCAATTTGGAAAATGTAACTCCAGGCAGTAATAAACGTGTTGGCGGGCAAGGTGACACACTAACAGGTACAATTGCCTGTATGTTATCATATAGCAGGGCTATCCATGATTTTAAATTGATCGATCCTAATCCTAAAATTGAATTTTCATGGTTAGATTACGCTTTATTAAGTTGCTATTCTGGTAGCACAATCACCAGAACATGCTCCAAACTTGCGTATCAAGAGAAAGGACGTGCCATGCAGACAACTGATATGAATAATTATGTAGGTCAAGTATTCCAAATGATGTTCCCGGAAGAATTAATAGAAGAATAAGTAATCTGGGAATAAGCGTCTGTGACACCTCTTTTTATGTAAGAAAAAAAGGATCTCAACTAAATAGTTTCCCTCCTCTGGTGTTCAAATAAGTAAATTATAATGAAAGTAATGATATATCTATAGATCTTAACTGAAATAAAGATAGTTCCTGTCTTAATGATGGAACAAGAATAAGTATACATACATACATATATATATATATATATATATATATCAATGCTTATGCTATTCAGTTATGAAATGGTGTGGCATGGTATATTTCAACCGCTCACCATGCTTTCCGTCTAGACAAGCAAAGAACAACAATATTGATCACATGACTATAACAGAAGATATTCTCACGTACACACGTGATACAAACCAAAACTTTATTCAAACTCCGTACACCTTCAACATCCTATAATTCACTTCTATGTTTCGTGGTTGTTTTGAGATTTTTTAAAGCCGGCTTCCACTAATCGAAAGACTGCCTTGCTTATCAAGTAGACTCCTGCAACAAAACCTAGTCGAAAAAGTTTATAAAAAGAAACAGAACATATTACGATGGTTAATAAGCGTTTTTTTTTATTTTTACTATGTCGTTTCGAAACTACATTGCCTCTCCAGCAGAGAGGATGCCAGTCGGCAACTGCGAGAAAAAGAAAAAAATAAGGCATTTACTAAGACCTCGACGCACAATCGAAAATAGTAGAAGCTGTCTCTTGAAATTGTCGAGATATTTTTTAAACTGTTAAGATAATATCAATTTGTTCGTATATTTTTCACTTCAACCATTCATTATACAAGAACACACCCAGTTGATCAGTGCTATTTTAGTATTCATTTATAATCAGTTTCTGTAATTGCTACTGCCCGACTTGACTTGACAACCACAATCTACCTAAAAGAACATAATGTTGTTATTGTTATCTGTTTACAAACAATGTCAACAAAATATAATTATCTCAGAATTATTATTGTAATGATATCTATTGTTCGAGTTGAATCAAAGAAAAAACATACTAGTAAGTAGTACGTATTTTGAAATTTCGCTCTGCAGGTCAAGACAGTGAGTGGAATTCGATAATTAATTTCGTCCATCCATTTATTTTATTCATTCATCCATTCACAGAGAAGCCTTGATACTGGCTTGCGGTTTGGATAGTTGAAAAGTTGGAAGGGAATAATTATAACGATGAGAAAAAGTTTTAATTCCTTTTTATTCAACGTTTATCCGTACAAATTGAACATACCTCTTTCTATTGTAATGAAACTATCACAAGTTGTTGACGAACTTTATTGGAATACGTTATTGTCTTCTTATTTAATTTTTACTTTAACTCAAAATCGTGTGAATATATATATAAGCAAAGATTGATTTCAGATTATAACTTGTTAATTTACTTTTGTTCATTTCTGAATTCTACTTTGTCGTTAGCTCTTAGTTTTTGTTAATTTTAAGTTTTCTTAATCTTTTTTTTAGCTTATTTCATAACACACCAGTACATAAACTCATAATCACAGTACACAATGCCAAAGTTAATTTTAGTTAGACACGGTCAATCCGAATGGAACGAAAAGAACTTATTCACCGGTTGGGTTGATGTTAAATTATCTGCCAAGGGTGAACAAGAAGCCGCTAGAGCCGGTCAATTGTTGAAGGAAAAGAATGTCCACCCAGATATCTTATACACCTCCAAGTTGACCAGAGCTATCCAAACCGCTAACATCGCTTTGGCTAACGCTGACAGAGTCTGGATCCCAGTCAAGAGATCCTGGAGATTGAACGAAAGACACTACGGTGCTTTACAAGGTAAGGACAAGGCTGAAACCTTGGAAACTTACGGTGAAGAAAAATTCAACACCTGGAGAAGATCTTTCGATGTCCCACCACCAGTCATCGAAGCTGACTCTCCATTCTCTCAAAAGGGTGATGAAAGATACAGAGACGTTGATCCAAATGTCTTACCACAAACTGAATCTTTGGCTTTAGTCATCGACAGATTGTTGCCATACTGGCAAGATGTTATCGCCAAGGACTTGTTGGATGGTAAGACCGTTATGGTCGCCGCCCACGGTAACTCTTTGAGAGCCTTGGTTAAGCACTTGGAAGGTATTTCCGATGCTGACATTGCTAAGTTGAACATCCCAACTGGTATCCCATTAGTCTTCGAATTAGATGAAAACTTGAAACCATCTAAGCCATCTTACTACTTGGACCCAGAAGCTGCTGCCGCTGGTGCCGCTGCTGTTGCCGCTCAAGGTAAGAAATAAGCATGTTAAATTAGTATAGAACCGATATTTTTTATATATATATAAATTTACCTATACATATTTACATACATATTTTATGATTATGTCTTTAACATTGTTCATCTTTTAAAATTTATCGTTAGTCTCTTGACCCTGTTTTTCAACTTTTCTTCTAGTCGTTTTCTATTTGGATCCACAACGTTGCTATTAGCATTTTTTCTTGCTGCTTTATCTTTAAGAATTTCATTCAACCTATTGAATTTTTCTTCACCAACTCTAACTTTGACAAACGTATCACAGATACACATCATATCTTCATAATTTTCATACGACCATAGTTCGCATAGGTTTCCCGCAATTTTACACAATTCGACACAATCAATCAATTTAACACCAGATGTTTTCTTATAATGTAACAGTTTTTCTATCAATTCATCATTATCCGCATCCTCATCTTCATCGATTATATCTTCGAATATATTTAATAGCAATGTGATAATTAAACATACCATAAAGATATCTAGGGGATATTGGAAAGTTAAAATGTGGTCCCATATTATCACCACATAATCCATTGGCAGTTCTCTAATGAATAACAATCTTGTCCATCGTAGTAACCAAATCAAATTTGAAAACTCGTCATTTTGTATATATAATTTATCGTATAGCAATGTTGAACATTTTTCTAATATAGGTTGAAATTTTTCAGTTTCCCAACTAATTAATGAGGATCTTGTATAAAAATTTGGAACTACTTGTTTCATTAATTTTGTATAAACTTTTAATATATTCATCATTGCGATTCTGTCATCATCCTCTGAAGTTTGATATAGTTGTAGATATATTAAACCCAAAATTTCATGAAAACCTTGTTGATAATTTCTATTAATTTTAATGGTGGTATTCAGTTCTTCATTTTTCTGTAAAATAATCATATAATTATAAAGTATTTGTCTCATTTGAGCATGAACTTTATTTTCTTGAAATATAGGATCTAATAATAATCTTGATAAATCCAAATCTATAATGTCCAAAGTGTCTGACAATGACATTGAAATGCTTTCATCATCGACAACTGTATTTTTCGTGGCATTGTTTCCTTCATTTATACTGTTTTTATTCAATGGATGACTTAACGTTTGAATTGGAGTTAAGCGTCTTATTCCTCTGTTCAATTTTTTTCCAGTATCGTTAGCTTTATCATTATTACTTTTGTTGTTATCATCATTGTGATTATTATGAGTTCTATTACTACTATCATTATTTCCGTTACCATTATTTTTACTGGTAGGTTCACCTACCAATGGAGAATCTGCGTTATCATCGGTGACAATAGGGACAGGCAGTAAATTACTATCATTATTATTATCATTATTATCATTATTATTCTTAATATTGTTATCAGGTCCACAATCTAGATCGCTATGCAAAACAATAGTTTTCCATAACCAACCTCTGTCATTTCTTGTCAATTGACCTTTGGAGTAGAACTCACCTCTCCATATACCTTGTTGAATCAACTGTTGAATAGTACCATATTTAGTCAATGCCAATTCACGGAAATTAATATTATCAGTGTTGCTAATATTATTGTTGTTCATTTATTAAAATAAGAGTGGTGTGTACAAATTCAGTATTATTAAACGAGAGTAGGCCTAAAACGCAATAGACCAAGGTATCTTAATTCTAAGCAGATATCCACTTATTCAAGTATTATACAGATAAATAAGCAACCCAAGCAAATATATTACAGCTTTCAAAAGCAAGATGGCAAAATAAAAAAGACAGGACAGCTTAAGAGTGATTAGTCTTCAACAGTTTTAATCACGATTCAAGTAATCGAATTTCGAAGTTTTTCACTAATTTTTCCCATTTCGAAAATAATATAATATATAGTGTAATCATCTAGAATTGGAAAGTTACTACTATGAGATAAAAGAATAGAAGAGTATGGATCGGGGAAAGTATGCAAGTATGCAAATATGCAAGCATGTATACTTGAAAGATAGATATTTGTTGTGGATATGGTACCTAATAGAGAGATATATAGTATTCATTTCAATTTGGCAATGAATAGAAAGATATCCCATTTTGATCAGTAAGAGACGGAGATAGAGTAGCAGCGTAAAAGAAACGAATCCAGACAGAGAATTCAATAGAAAAAGGAAAGAATAGGGAAAATGAACATCACGTGACTTGAAATACAATTTACCACTCAATTCCATGTGAGGTTAACACCGACGGTGCTCTTGAAGCTGTATACGAAGCCAAAAAGGAAACAGGAAAAAGGAAAGAGTTTAACTTTAGTGTGAGTCTAGAAACCCTAATTATCTTGTTCTTACTGTAGGGATACTTCTGGTAGGGTTTCTTATGACAATGGAATAGTTTGTTCATTGGTTCGATTCTCACGGTACCCATTCACTATTCACTCATTCTCTGGCTCTACCGATCTCATGGTGCTCTGTTTAGACACCTCCCCCACCAATGATAATAGTAGTTTTATGTTATGGAAAGCAGGAAACAAATCATTACGACTTCAAGTAAATGAAAGAGACATACAGAAAATAAAATATTATTTATCGAATTCAGTCTTAGATTCCATAGACAGAAGAATATCAGTAACCCGAAAATAGATATTATCATCTATCTTCATTCCAGTCTATAAACCTCGAATTACCTTTTCATTGTCATATTTATTTAATTACTTACTTACTTACTTACTTGCTTATTCAGAGTACGTTTCCCACCACTGACTCGGCGGTTCTTAGTTATCTCTTTTGCTTTTATAGGTTTTTTACGTCTTTTAGGAACAGATTGATCTGGTGCTTCAGTTTTTTCACTGCTTTTGTCAACATCTGTCAGTTTTGTCCATCTTCTAGTGACGGTAGCTTCATACTGTGTCTCTGAACTTGAATTATCGCTAACAGTGCTCATGAATTTCAGTAATAATTGAGTTCTTAACTGGTCTGGCATTTCTAATTTCGCTAGATTTACTTTAAATTTACTCCTGGGCTTTAATATTAATAATTTAAACAAAACTTCTGATGCATTGTTAAATCATACATTTGTTGTAGGAGTTTTGGGAGAAATAAAGTTGGATGGCCCAATATAATCTGCAAGAATTTGGGTTACCCCCTTTTGCTTCCTCTTAGAAAGAGATTCAATTAGTTCACTACATAATTTTAGGATTTTTGGAACTCATATGTTCTACTCTTCTTGTTTATGGGATGTTCCGTATCTATATAATGCCTAATGTAATAAATTTGATTTTTTATTAACTCCAAATTTGAAGCAATATCTTTAAGAGTTTTGACAAGCTCCTTATTTTTACTGAGAGAAGAACAATTAGCTAGATCAGATTTTACTTCACTGTCATTTCATCCACGAACATTAATTTATCAAGCTCTTCCTTTGGCAGCTGATACTGAGGGCAAAATATCTCTACAAATCGATCTACATGATCCCATAGACAATATCCTACTACTCTTTGCACCTTATAAGTAGATACCTTTCCAAGCTTCTCTGTGTCCATATTGAAATGATATAAGCTCCTTGCTATAATTACTGTCTACCCACTTACTATAAATATTTGAATTAACATAGTAAATAAATATACATATAGATACACCGATGGTGATTTAAACTTTTAAGTAATAAATTTAAGACGACAGCACCTCCACATCCTCCCCTCCTCGATTGTAAAACAATCTGAGTTGCAGATAAGGAACAAATGCGTGCTGGATCCGATTTTACGTTCTGGTACTGTAATAAAAAAGAATATCAATAAGCCAGACTTCGAACCAGAAATAGTCGTTATCTAACACCTTCATTCTCTCTCACTCTCGTTGCTTCTTCTGCAACAAACTTCCATTAAGACTACCATTGAATCTGCAATAGTTATCACTATGGTACTTCACTACAAAATATATACGCTATTACGTATTTTTAAATACCGAGTACCACCACCATTTACCGTCAAACAAAATTGACCTTAAATATCGTACGAAACGTAAATTGAATATAGATTTCGAAAACTGGAAACCATGCCTGCCTGCTAAATATGTAATATATATATATATATATGGATACTTTTAAACTGATTTCAATTTTCAGTACATGTATTTTAGTTATTGATCTAGATTGTTGTACTTATAGACCACTTGTTTAAACGTATTTATACACTCACATTCGCACCAACCAACTTACATATACATATATATATATATATATATAATATTATAGTTGTTTTAAGTTGGAAAAAAGGCTCACTTCAAGACTCTATTGCCCTTTTTCTTTGTTAAATATTCGATTTTGAATTGTATTCTGATCTGCTCATTGTAATAAATTATTGTAACCATACCAAGCTGGTAATACGTTGTTTCTCCCTTTAATTCTTTGCTTTAATTAAATCACTAGCTTTTATTTTATTTTAATTCTATTTTAAATTTTATTTTGTTGTATTGTACTGTATTCTAGAGGAAATATTATTTTATATTAAAATATATGTCCAAAGGAACTAGATTCGTTTAATTCTATATCAAAAAAGAGTTTTACCAAGATAAATCATACTATAATCTCCTCATTTTTTTAACAATTAGCTTTATCTCATCTCATACCGCACATTCACACCTGTTCCTTCTTTGTTTGTACTATTACTGTTTTATGATATATACAAAAACTGACTGATTTGATTAAAAAGATTAAACATCTCAATTGATCAAACAATAAACCAAAATTTCATTTGAAATAATACCTTTTCAATCTCCCTATATGCATACATAAAATTAAAAATGAATGATATTAATGACGTCAAAAAATATTTAGAGCAAGGTGTACTTCCTTCTTTAGATGTAGATTGGTTGATTAAAAGTGATTCAATAGAACCAGATCTCATTAATCAAACAAACAACATCGTAGATGTAGAACCAAACCCTATCACTAATCATCAAAGTAATAATACCAATCATTCCGATGATTTAGAAATTAGTCGTAGGAAATCGACTAGCGATGCAAATGCAATCCCCCAGATTATCGACAGACATCATAGTGGCTATGATGATGATGATAGTATCCCATTGAGGAAGACAAAATCTACTTCAACTGCTGTGTTAGCTCATCAAAGAGTCCAACAGCCTCATAAGGAGAAAAAGACCAGTTTCTTTAGAAGTTTGTTTGGTAGTCGTAGCAAAAAAAATAAAGAAGACCCAAAGGATACTCCAAGACATGAAAGTCGTATCAGTTCATCTCCACCACTTGAAAAAGTGAAAACCGCTCCTAGCACTGCCATGAGTACTCCAAATCGCAGCAGCATTCGTAAATATAGTACTAGAGATAGTGCCCCTAGCTATGAAGATCCAAGATTGATGGATTTTATCAACTATTACAAGGCAAATGGATTTTCAGTATCATCATTTAAAAATAAAAGCTTCGACTCAAATTATACTACCGCAATTCCAGAAAAATCACCATCTCCTAATAAATTTCTTAACAAATCCAAATCACCATCTATTATCCCAGAAAATAATAAGGATTCAAACAAGTTTGATGCAAAAGGCCGCCCAATTCCTTCTCATCCTGACAAATCAGAATTACCTTCTGCAATTAAAGTTAAAACTTCAAACTTATCTCCTCTAGCTGTTCCTGAAACTACAACCCGTTCAAGAAGAAACTCACAATTAAGTTCAGACTCTTCCTGTCCAGTCACTCCTGTCTCGACAACATCTAATAGGTTTGGAACGTTCTTGAGCAGAGTCACATCACATGGAGTTAGCAACTCAAGTACAACAGTAAACAATAGCAACTCAGAACATGCTTCCAGAAGAAGTTCCATATCATCACCTTGTTCAAAGAATACATTAAACCCTACAAACTCAAATGTCGTCCCAGGTCTAGAAGATATTGAACCATTAAAGCATGTCGCCTTTGCAACTAACACTTATTTTGATGATCCACCTCAACAGATTAGCAGCAGAAATCCAAGGAAAGGTGAAGTAGAGGTCAAGCAGGATGGTTCAGTAGTTATTCATAGACTAACTCCTCAAGAAAGAAAAGAAATATTGGAAAATACAACTTCAGGTATCGTCGTGGGGGGTTCGGGGAAATTGAAATTATTATCAGAATCCACTTCTTCAGAGCCTTTGTCTAATGAACAAAACCATGTTGGTGATACTGTCGTTCCTTCTAATTCTACTACAAACTCTAACATTTCAACTGATATCACACCAGAAGAAAGACAACAGGCTGTAAAAGCTGCCGCAGCAGCAGCGTCTGAAAGAGCCAAAGTTATGCCAGATGACATTAAAGGCAATTCTAATCCTAATGAAGATTTAGTAGGTGTCAATGTCGCAGCCTCAAATATTACTATCGATAAGCCAATGATAAGCAGAAGAACTGGATCATCTTCAACCTTAATGTCATTATCTTCTATTGAATCTGATGATACAGTATTCCCACCTGAAAATATAAGGATTCCGCATGATATCGTATATACTCGTTGTTGTCATTTGCGTGAGATTTTACCGATTCCAGCAACCTTGAAGCAATTGAAGAAGGGGTCTATCGATCCAATTCCATTGCTACAATTAAGGAACCCTCGTCCATCTATGATAGAAATTCTGTCTTTTAGTGATTTTATAAGCATTGCACCAGTTCTTTGCTTATCTTTAGATGGTGTTCATTTGACCTCTGAAATGCTTAGAATAATTTTAAGTTCATTGATCAGCAAGGACAACTTTGAAAAATTATCATTAAGAAATACTCCATTAGATGCACAAGGTTGGAAAATCCTATGTTATTTTGTTTCAAAATCAAAATCACTGAATGCTATTGATTTAACAATGGTTCCAACTCTGAAGACAAATGTCCAAAAATTGACAAAGGCTCCTACAAAGCCATCAACTTCAAGAATGGAATATAATCCAAGTAATCGTACAGAGATGAATTGGGATTTACTAACAGTCTCAATCGCAACTAAAGGTGGTCTGGAAGAAATTATTATCTCTGGTGCACAAATGTCGTTAGATCAATTTAAGAATTTTATTGAAGTTGCTTGTATGGCTACTGAAAGATTTGGATTAGCATATAACAATCTTTCTAAAGAACATTGCCAGGCTTTGTCTAAGTGGTTAGTCCAATCAAATGTGACAGGTTTAGATGTTGGTTTTAACGATTTAAGAGGAAAATTGAGCTCTTTCTCTGAAGCAATTTTAATGAAAATTAAAAATAAGGGCGCTAATAATGCTTTAAATTTTATATCTCTGAATGGAACAAATTTAGAGGTCAGCAAGGGGGAAACTAGTGATAATAATGAGGCCTTAAAATTAATTAGTGTATTATGTTATTCCGAAAATCTGAAATTTCTAGATATATCAAATAATCCAAAAATGTTTCCTTATTGTATGAGAACTCTAATTAACTGTTTACCTGTTTTTGTAAGCCTGGTAAGATTACATTTGGATTATGAAGATTTGAAACCATCTGAAATTATTATGTTAGCGGAGATCCTACCACTATGCTCTTCATTAAACTATTTATCAATGTTAGGTGCAGAGTTTGACCAATCTACTTACAAAGCATTTGGTGAAGCTGTCAAGAAAAGCACTTCATTGATTACTTTGGATATTAATTATGAGAATATTCCAGACGAAATTAAAAATGAGCTATCTTTATATACAATGAGAAATGTTCAAAACGAATTGATGAAAGTTAAAGGAGGTTCTACTAAGAAGGATCAGTTCATGAATTTACAAGAGGAACTATCGAGACTATTAACTGAAAGTGAACAAGATAAAACTGTCTATGAAAAACAAGTACGGGACTTTATTGAAAAGCTTACTGTATCTCGTTTAAAAATTAGAAAGGTGATTGAAGATTTATTCGACCTTAGAGTTTCAGGTCAATTAAACACAGAAGGTAAAGAAACATTAATCAGGCTGTGCTTCATTGACGCGTGCTTCGAAAAGGGTATCAGACTATTGAAAAATAAAAACGTAGAAGTTAAAGGGGATTCAAAGCCAGCTGTTCCAATGCCAAATTTCTTATCTGAAAGTATCTCATCTGGACTAATGAATTCTCCTGGATTGATTAAATCAGAACCCGAGATAACTCTAGCCGCATCAAATAACAATTCAACTTTGAATTATGGGAAAGTTAATCATTCAGTGCTTTTGCCATTTGGGAAAACGGAGGTCGAAGAATTTAGTCCAAATGAATCTGACATAATTCAATTTAATAATGATTGTAAAGTTACATCTCAGCAAGTTACAAATCAAATTCGTGAAGAAGGAAGTGTCTTCAAGAAAAGTATTCAATTGAGATCTCATTTAGATTCCGAATATGAAAAAGATATAAATTCTGTTAGTGCTGACAGTTCCATCGATGGTCTTGATAGTGATAAAATCAAAGATTTATTACTAAAGAACGATATTTCGAATGTCGTGAATATAATTGACGAATTGCATAAGAAGGGGTATCATTTGCATAATATATTTAAAAAGAAAGGCTCTAGCACAGCTGATATAATCAATGGTAGTCCTGAAAAGCCTACAGATAAATATGTTTCTAATAGTTATGAAAATATTAATGGAACACCTCAACACGATGTGCCAAAAGTCGAAAGTTCTAACGATTCAAGGAATTCTTCCAATGAAGCTCAAACTAGTACTGGTGACTCGAATGGCACAAAAGAAATTGATGCAGCATATGATCAAGTTTTGGATAGTATCCAAAAGGCTGTAATCAATAAATCGTAATGAAAACGATGCACATATATCATATCTCATATCTCATATATATATATATATATATATATTTCTTGAGAAAAATTTGACGTTATTATTGATGAAATGAATGAAAAATCCAAACAAGAATATTTTAGCTGATTAATTTATATATATATCCCCCAAATTATAGAACAATCATTATAATTATTGATGATTCGTTCTAAGATAAGCTCCATATTGGCTTGTCACTATGGGGTTTAAATACATCCTTCATTTTCTGTCGATATATTATTTACCCGGCCGCTTTAAAATTCTGTCAAACATAACAGGAAAAATTATAAGAATATGAATGATAAATGAACTAGTTTAATATTAAGACGAGATGGGTATTTGAACTAAAGCATTGGAGTTTACTCTGCTAGTATTAATGACCATAAGCACCCACTAATCAGTATGTAATAATATTGAAACCTTCAGTTAAGTTGAAGGTCAACTGACTTTTTTTTTTGATCTTATAGGAATCAATGGGAAGAAATTAACGAACTTTTATTAAATAATTTCTCAATTGCCTTCACGATACTTATTTGATTAAAACAATTGTTTATGACATCGAGACCTCATAATATTAGACATATTACTAACATCTCTTTTCCATACCTTTTGGAGTTTTTCCTCCATAATTTTGTATGATTTCTTTACAGTGAGTTTTAATACACCAAACAAGACACCAATGTTTAATTTAGGTGGTGCCCCAACCGGTGCCGCAACAGATAATCAATCTTCAAAACCTTTTGGAGGCTTTGGTTCATCTTCTAATAATACATCAACTAATAGCAAGCCAGCTTTCAACTTCTCAGCCAATACGGCAACTGCAGGCACGAACAATAGTGCTTTTTCATTTGGCCAAACTCCAGGAACAACAGGAGCTACAGGTGGTACTAATTCCACTGCATTTGGCGCTTCAAATCCAAGTGCAAATGCACAATCCACTGCTGCTAAGCCAAATTTAAATTTTGGATCAACTTCATCAGCATTTGGTTCAACACCATCTGCATTCGGATCAACCCCATCAGCATTTGGATCTACAGGAGCTGCACCAAGTGCTTCTGCTTTCGGTACCTCAACTAATACACCAGGTGCTTCTGCTTTTGGCGCTTCAACTAATACACCAGGTGCTTCTGCTTTTGGTACCTCAACTAATGCACCAGCTACTTCTATATTAAATACATCATCTAATGCTCCATCAACTTCTCCATTTGGTTTTGGCACCAAACCTTCCACTACAACCACCGAAAGTAATGACAGTTCGAAACCGGCAATTGGATTTACCATTCCAAAGCCAAATGCTAATGCAGGTTCAACTGCTACTACCAGTGCCACTACAGATAATAAACCAGCATTCAATTTCTCTGGAACTGGAAACAATGTCCAAACGAAACCTACATTTGGTGGATTTGGAAGTACTTCAGGTACAGCTGAGAAGAAAGATGATTCTAAACCTACAGGCGCGACCCCATCATTTTCACTAAGTGGAACTAATAATAGTACAGGGACTCAACCTTTTGCATTTGGTGCCACCAAACCTTCTACACAGGCAGATGGAAAGACTGAATCTACAAAGCCCAGCTTATTCTCTGGTTCAGCAAACCCAAAACCAAGCTCATTGTTTGGTTCCTCATCTGCTTCAACTGGTAATAGTGAAAATAAGAAAGATTCTACAGAAAATCCAACTCCGTTATTCGGCTTAAATTCGAATACCAACGCTTCCACAAAACCAGCAGCTGCCGCTTCAATTGGTTTTAATTTCGGTGGAAATAATTCTTCAAAGGATGATAAAAAACCACCCGCTGGCATTTCATTCGGATCGACTACAGAACAGGTATCTAAACCTGCAACTGATTTTTCATTTGGACTAACATCCAAAAAGGAAGAATCTTCTAAGCCAGATAATGAAGCAAAGAGCTCATTGTTAATGGGAACTGCAAAGGATAATGACGCCAAGAAGCCATCCTTTTCACTAAATATGGATAAAAAAAATGATTCGAAAATTGGTGAATTTTCCCTTGGAGGAGATAGAAAGGAAGAAACGAAACCAACTTTTTCTTTCGGTGCTAAAAACGATGGCTCGGATGCCAAGAAGGATGACAGTAAACCAGCTTTTTCATTTGGTGGTAAAAAGGACGATATTGATTCTAAAAAGGAAAAACCAAATGACACCAAAGATGATACCAAGCCTGCTGCTGCCTTTCAATTTAGCAGCAAACCATCTGATAAAACTGCTGACAGTAAATCATCTTCTACAGGCTTTTCGTTTGGAAGTGGCACACCATCAACTAGTACTAAGGATGAAACTTCAACCACTACTTCTACTACTACTACTACTGGTCCAGGATTTTCATTGGGTGGAACAACTAAAACTGATGAGAAGAAAGCTGACACCTCGAAAGCAACCCCTTCAGGAACAGCAAGTTCCAATGTGGCCAGCAGCCAGACATTGAACTCTAAAGAGGTCGAAATCAAGCCAATATCTTTAGATAACAAAACCTTGGATGATTTAATTACTAAATGGACAGAACAGCTATCGGGAGCGGCTACTCACTTCAATGAATATTCGAATAAAATTAATCAATGGGATGAAACATTAGTAAAAGGTGGTGGATTGATCAGTAAATTATATTCAGATACTCTAGTAGCGGAACAGACTCAAAATAAGATTGATCAGTCACTTCAATATATAGAGAGACAGCAAGATGAATTGGAAACATTCTTAAACAATTATGAAAAGAAAACTGAAACATTACTATCAGAGATCCTTTCAGCAAATTCTGGAAGTGCTGCTAATAATAATGACCAAAAGAGACAACAAGCGTACGAAACAGCAGAAACATTAGATGCCAATTTAAACGCTTTATCTTCGAATTTATCATCATTAATTGATGAAATTAACGAAGTAAGTAATACCTTTAACAAAGCCACTAGTTTGAACCTGAATAGTAAAGATGAAAGTGCACAACTTGTAAAGCTATTGAATACACATCTAGATGCATTGAAATCATTGGATACAAACTCAACCTCATTGGAATCCAAATTAAAACACTTGGGTCAATGATATATATAAATATATAACTATATATATAATAATAATAATAATATAATAGTATTGTTTTGTAATACCAGTCTAATCATTTTATTTATTGAATTCATAACCTATAAAATCATATATACCCGCTAAAAGCTTTCATATCTATAGATGTCTAGTATTAGCTGCAATACTAATTCGATAGTTGATGGACAGTAATTTTATCTTCTCCAGTATAGCGGGTTAATGTGCTTAGAGTTACTATTAGTTTAACCATTTGTTGCAGACCCTCCAAACTTGAACCACCGATATGGTAACTTTCTTTCGATTCTCTTAGGGCATCTCTTTTCAGAACCCCCAATGAAAGTCTCTTAAATTTTATTAACAAATTTCTTACTTTTTGAATGACTACTTTATTCGAACTTCCCATACTCAATAGTACAGCTAACATTAATTGAAAAATTGGAACTGTAAACTCAAATAAGGAAATACCGTTAGAAGATGTTCCTAAATCTAGTGGATTATCTAAACTTACGCTCACACGGATAATATTTGAATGCTTTCCTTGCGATTCGTCAAATACTAATTCAAGGCCTAAATCAGGATCGAGTTCCAAAAATGTACATTCCTCAATCACAGTGAAAAGTTTGTTTTGTACAAGTGCTTGTGCACCGTTTCTGGTTTCAGCAACACGAATTACAAAATAAACAGTTGTTTTCAATGCGGTTAATTCATATAGCAATGTATCTAGGTCCAAATCAGTATTAGAATTTTCTAACATAGAGTTTATATTCTTTAGAGAGCGTATAATTAATAATAAATGTGTACCTTTGGTCAATGTTTCCAGAACAAAATTTTCTTTATTATAATTTGCCAATTGCACTAAGGAATCAAGTAATAAAATACCAGTAATTCTATTGGTACCCTCTCCAAAAATTGCATCATTGCAAATTATATCGACTAATTTATTACTATTCATTTTCAAATCCTGTAGAACCTCTCTTGACTGACTTTCATCTTTTAGGATGCTAACCAAATAATTGTTGGCTAGTACGTAGAAGTCTGATCTTAATCCGATAGATGTAATTGAAGAATTGATACCATGAACACATGCCTTAAAAAGATCGTATAACCTTGGGTCTGATTGAGATGATTTATCAATGATTAGTCTATCCTTTCGGTAAATATCATACAAAAATACAGCCAATGAAACTAGTTCTTCCGAATAAGCAATGTCAAATTCGACATAATCGTTTATCTTTGGAATGACAGTTCCAAAGACTTCTAGAATAAAGTTAGAACGAACTAATGGCGATAAATTACCATCAGTAACAATAATTTGAACTAGTTGGACCCATGAATGCACAATTGATAATTGTAAATTCATAAAGGTTGTATGGCTTAAATGATTTGAAATATTCTGCTTAATTATTAATGATTCCTTAACAAGTATATCTTTTTGTGAAGATGAATTATTGTTTGGTAACAAAGTAATAGCAGTTGATGTCGATGATTTAGTTTTACATGCCAAATTTAGCAACGGTTCTAGATCCGAAAAGTCATATATATTTCCACTAATGGTATTATTCAACTTAATTTTATCTAAATTTATCACCAATTTGTTCAAATAATCCAACTGACTTGGAGTAAAATGATTCCTATGTATATTGCCAAAATCCGAGGTATCAAGGAAAGAAAATATACCTGCAGAATACATTGTATTTGAAATTAGACTTTTTATAAATGAGGAAATTTGTGATTTCAAACCATTGAATGACAATCTATGGATAGTGAGACTCAAATACTGTAACAAAAAACCTCTGTAGCTCAAAAATGACAAAAGTGCACCAATTGACTCAGTTTGAAAAAACTCTTTGCAATCAGAGGAAGAATTATCATCGAAAATCCGACCATTCCACAAGGTATATTTGTTAACTTGTGGGTCTAAATTCATTAACACTTCGTAGACATTTGCATTTGTCATGTAATCCAAAATTAAATTTGATGTAACTGGATTTTTACATAATTTTAATAATATTTCCAAAGCATTTGACGCTAGACGCATTGGAGGATAGTCAATAGCACCACGAGAAATCACTGTAACAGAAGATTTAAGTAAGTTAATCAATGATTTGAACAATGAAACATCAGAACCAATAAAAGTCGATAGTATTGGACCCAGAGATATTACATTGGTAACTTGAAATCCTAATAACTGATGTGCGATAGTTGGTTTAGGATTAGATAAAGATAAGGTTGATGAGATGAATTCTAAAATATCGAATTTTAAAGATAAGTTTTCAGAGGAATCAATAGGTTTTTCAATTTGGGTAATGAATGCTTCTTTTATCCTTGAAGATTCGTCCACTGAATCGAATATTGTTAATAACTTATTTTTCCTGGAACTGGATAAGCTTTCATTAGTCGAACGAATAGAAATTCTTTTTAGTATTTGCAGAGAATTTTTAGCAATAGAATATGTATCCAGTCCAATATAAAGACCTAAATGGGCGATAATTGAAATATTGAAAAATATAGCATCGTAAAATGATCTTAAGCCATGTAAACCAAATTCTTTCGGAATGAAATAATTTGATTTCAGATTCTTCAAAATTATTGGAGACAATTCTTCGATGTAAGAATCTTGATATTCAAGAATAATATTAATAATAGAAACAGAATGTTCTAACAACAATAATTGCTCTTTTCCACCCTCTAAATCAATTGAAAGATGGTCAACACCAATAGATAATAGATCAAACATACAGGCGTAAACCTTTTCGGTAAATAAGTAATTAAATACAGAAACTGCTGATGATTCTTGAACGTATGAATAAAAGTCTTGTGTGTCAACTAATGTATCCAAATTTGCACCAACAGTAACAGAATTTAAAATCACAGAATAATTGAAAGAATATAAGGCATTTTCAATAATTTCCAAAATTAATAATTGAACTTGTCTCCTTTTGTCTGCAGAGGACATCTTACCAGAATTAACAAACACTTCATTTAATATATATTCAAAGTAGGGCCATACACCTATGTTCCTATAACCTTGACCTAATTTCACTGGGAAAGTAAGTTTTCCAAATGTCAAAAAGTTACTGTGTTCCTCTGTCGCTTGTATTTCAGTTAATTGTTTAAATAATTCCAGAAATCCGATAACTTCTGAATAATTTGTTAAAAAAGAAGTGAAAGCATTTCTATATGAATCGGAACTTGATGTGAGAGAGTATGATTTGAAGAATAAAGTGTCCATAGTAGTCCAGAACTTGGTCCTCTGAGATTCGGATTTCGGTACCAAATATGACAGTGTTTTAAAACATGCACCAACCAAAGGTGTATCAACCTTGGAAAATTCAAATAAAATGTCTGAGAAAAGGGTATTAAGTCTCTCTTTGACTTCCTCATTTGTCTCAGATGCCACAGAACCAATTAATGTCAACAATGATGAAAGGAATATAATTGTTTCCTCATTCAATCCCTCTTCCAAGGCTACTGCAGTAGTGTCTATTTCTTCAGTTTCCTGATGTTGTTGACGTTGTGTAACGACATTGCCTAAATTATTTATTTTTACAATATAATCGCTAATGCATTGTGAAATAATACTCCATGAGACATTATTACCGTTGTTGAAATAGTGGAAGACATTTAATGAATTGTCTAATCCCTGTGATAAACTTGAAATCATTAGATAAAAACAAGATCTCATTAAGCTATCTGTACATTTCGCGGCCCATTCAATAAAACCATACGCATTTGATTCTTTATCTGACCAGAAATAATGTGAAAAATCTGGTCTTGAGTGGTAAAAGAAGTATATTGTTAAGAAAAATCTTTCTAGATCCGCTTTCACTGAAATATCATCTAAGTTTAAGTCTTCACCTGATAGTAAGGAGTCTTCTTCTGCATCTTTTATCTTTGTCAATAAAAATGCACAATCACCTATTATCGTCTGTAAAACAGTATGTGAAGATATTAAAAAGAAATGTTCTGATTGTTCTGAAAGGGAGATTTCCTTTAAAGAAGGATGTAATTCAGATGAAATTTGTTGATTAAAATCGACTAATTGTATTGGTATCAATCTTGGGATGTGTCTTTCTAATAGGGATCTGACATCGTAATATATGTCCATAGCACCCTGTCTAGATGCAGTTGAAGTATCTGCAGTTATGATTAACAATTGTTCAATTGCTCCTAACTCGACTGCTAATGACATTGGTTCATCTACCATAGTTTGGAAATTCATGACTTTTGCTCTTGTTGCAGGATTTATTTTACACCAACTTATGAAAAATGCTAAAAACACAAAAATTAATGTGACTTTTATTGGTTTTTTATAAATATTCTGATCATTCTTCAAATCATTTGTAAATAGTTTATGCAATTCTTTAACATCATTTTCTGGTAATTCATTCAAGTTGATGAAGATGTTAAAGAACGATGACAAATAATATACTATAAAGAAATCATTTGATTCCAGAGAAGAAACATGGGATAATAACTTCAAAATAAAATCTTTTGTCAATAAAAATTTCTTGCTGATAGTACCAAATAATATTTGACTTAAAATGTCGTATTCTTTTAATAGGAAATCACGTTTGAATTTTATATTATGTTTAAAAACCACATTTTCACTATTGTCTAGAATCTGTGCTTTACTTATAGATTGTTTAATATCTGATAATTGTTGGTGAATGAATGAAAATGAATCTAGTATCGTTTTACTGAAGATGTTTTTGTCATTAAATAATTTTTTAAAGATATCGCTGTCGGGAGGTAAACAATTCACAATGTAATTAACGATTTGTAAAATATATTGTCTTCTTAAAAAGTATTGAATTTTACCTTTATTTATTAAAGTAATGGTGTCAAAGGAATTCTTTAGATCGGTATCAACATCTTGGATCGAATTTAAAATCAGCTCGCAAACAACCAATTCGTCTAAATTCAAATCGTCTGCTAATGTCACTACGGCTATAATAAACTCTTGATTTAATTTGTATTTGTTCCCATCAGATAATATAACTTCACCTTTCTCTAATTGAGATCTGCTGGAACTATTCTTTGAAAGGTCTTTATTCAAATTCAAAGACTGTAAATCTTCCAAAACATCGTTAAAAATAGTTTCATTGAAGTTCTCACTTTCAATAGAGTAGTAAAGAGATTCAAAGAGTTTCGAATCCCACTTCATGTTGTATATGTTGACAGATATTTAAAAAAAGTTAATAAATATAAAAAAGTTTTATAGGTTCAATCAAAAATCGAAAACCTTTAAAATTTCGCAAAGCGATGAGTTCTAGTCTATAAGAAATCAATTAAAAACTCAACCACCTCACAACAACACTTCAATTGAAAGTAAATGTTGGCCTTAGTTCCAATCCTTAGTACCGATTCAACCTTTCAATGTCTTATAATCATAATTATAGTAACTGTTAAACTTTTTCAATTTCAAATTTTTATTCAAATTGTTTTTTGATATCAGAGAGCATCTGAACAAAAAATTGGTAAATTTTACAGTTCGCTCAGACCGCGCCCCAGACTACGCCAAAACCCGACGATGGGAAGGAAGAAGACAGGAAAAACAGAAAAGAAACGACAAAGTTAACGTGTGTGTTCTGGTCACGTGATTTTCTTGTACCTATTATGAAACTAGGAACCCTTTCGAACTGGTTTTAGAGACACACACACACACACACATACAAATAAGGCAATTGTGTTTGGGAAGGAGGTAGAGGATTCTTGAAGAGTATTGTTCATTTGTTGTGTTGTCTTTTATGTCATCCGCTCTCAGAGCTAACACAAGCAAATGGCAATGCAAAATAATAAAATACTCATAATAAACAGGGGAATTGAACTGAGCTGAACAGATGAACCTAAAAAGACAAGAAACAAAAAAGAAAATCTCCGCGACGGGGAATTGAACCCCGATCTGGCACGCGACAAGCGCCCATTCTAACCATTAAACTATCGCGGATGTTTTATCTTGAAATTACCTGGAAATGGTGATAGTTTTAAACAGAAGTTTGATAAAAATTCCTACGCTATATTCTCATACCGTACATGATGATATACACATACATTGGTGATTATGAACAATCAGAATGATTTAAACGACACAGAAGTAATAGTTAGGGCCAACATTTATAGTTCTAATTGCCAATGTTGACAAGTTCAGCTAAGATATATCACACATTAGAATTTTCCGCTGACAGAACCGCATCTAATTCCAAAAATATCCTGCTACAACACCGAGGCATATAGTTTATAATTGAATATGAAATTCTGAGCAACATTGTAATAGTCTGTCAATGTTATCAATATTTTCAGTTACATATCAGGGAATACATCCATCGAAGACAGTTAATTCCAGTCAGACCAACATTCATGCCATTGTGCTTATCCCAACCGTCAAGATTTTATATGAACTTGGTAACGTAGAGACACGAACCTTGCCAGCAGCTTACAATCTGAATTTGATCATACTTTTAGAAAACTGTTCTTTTCTAATTGGTATGACCTACCCTGAATCATGAGTTAATTATTAAAGCAACAATCCATCTATTAAAAGATCCATAGTTGGTGCGTTCCAAAAATGACTAGACGAGAAATCAGATCATCACGGAGACAATTATGAAAAGTCTAAATCCAATAGTCTTCTATCTAAATAATTCGTTGCTATAAAATCCCATGCCAGCATGTTAATGCTAACTGCTGTTTCAGAATATAAGCACCATCGATCAAGACATCCTAAGGTCTTGAACCTCTCACTGAAAGCTGTTGATCTCTCCCCATTTTTCTTGAAATAATGCAGTACTCGTTCACACAACACACAAGTGTTCCAAATAACTCATCTCCCCCCTCCACCAACTTAAGACCTCTATCGGTCAAGATCTGTCAACTCCTGTCACTGTCGTGGTTGCTAGGTAGTTACCTTTTTTTTGTATTGTCATCGCCATCTGAAATTTTGATTGGGATGCATGAAAAAATTGAAAAATTGTATAAAAATTTTCAGATATTTAAGCTCATCTCATCTCGAAATAATTGCTAAGATACGTTATAATGGAGGCCATAGTAGCCCTGTAAATACCAGATCAGTTCTCTAGTTAAGTGGTTTAGTTCCTTGTGTGTGCGTACTAGTCAATTTTTTTGGTTTGTTCTCTCTCGTTTTTTTTTGCATGATTCTAGTCGCTAAGATCAGGAATATAATAATATGACAGTCGATATGGAAGCAGCAGTGGTTAATAATGATGCTAAGACTTTAGATCAGAATATTATGAGTTTAAATTTAAATGGTGCTGGATCAGACGCTGATGCCTTTGAAGGTACCGAAAAGTTGTTAGAGATTTGGTTTTATCCTACAAAGAATTCCATCCCAAATAATAAAAGTTTGTTATCTGCAGGTCTAGAAACATGGGTTGAGTTGTTGAAATTAGTCAAATGTGAAGTACTAAGTATGAAGAGAACAGATAAAATGGTTGCATTATTATTAAGTGAATCTTCGATGTTTATATATGACCATCGTATTACTTTGAAGACATGTGGTACTACAACTACTTTATTTTGTTTACCAAAATTATTTGAAATTGTTTCAAATGAATTCCAATGGAATTTTAAGCAGATCACTTCAGATGGCAAAGAAATCTATAATCCTTATAAAGTATTTTATTCAAGACGTTCATTTTTATTTCCTGATAGACAAATTTCTATTCATAAAAAATGGTCTGCTGAAATTGCATATTTAAACCAATTTTTTTTAAATGGTAGAAGTTATTTGGTTGGTCAAAACGATTCTTTACAAAATCATTGGAATTTATATATTACTGAAACAAACCACTCATTGGGTTTAAAGAATATTGCTTCAGTTGAACATGAAGATGAAACAATTGAAATCTTAATGACAGGTTTAGGTGTAGAACAGGCAAATAAATTCCATCGTAAAGAATATCCGGATGATCAAAATCTAGATGGACATATTTTTGGTGCTAAAATGACAAAAGCAACTAGAATTGATAAAATCTATGAAAATCGTGAAGCAATTTTGGAAAATAGTGAAAATGTAATGATAGAAGACGCTTTCACATTCGAGCCATGTGGTTACTCCAGCAATATCGTCATTGATAATGAATTTTATTATACACTACATGTGACTCCAGAAAATGGCTGGTCATATGCATCTTTTGAAAGTAATGTTCCTTATGATAACAATGACGAAGTTGCAACTAATGTATTACAAGTATTCGATCCGCATGAATTTTGTATTACATTCTTCTATAAGACTAATGAAAGAGAAATTAGTTTCTTTGACTTAAAAAAATTCAACGGTTATAAAAGAAAAGATAAAATCATCTATGATTTCGACGATTATCAATTAATCTACTTGTGCTATACAAAAACAAACTAAAGAAATTCCTTGGATATATCGTATTGATTTCTTAGTTTGTTTAGTTGTCACTTCCCTTTTTTTTTTTTACCTCAACTGTTGACTTAAAATAAGCACTTCATACATTAAAGCAAACACAGACAGAGAAAAGAGAAGTGTTATGAATTCAGAATTAAAAACTCGTCTGTTTAAGAAACATCAAGAAAGTTGGCTATGTCACAATGGTGGCATTAATCAAACGAATTAATAAAAGTAACAAGATCCTGCTTTTCATAAAATTAACACATAACTAACCTATTAATTAGTTTACATAAGTATTATTTCATCACAAAAAAAAACAATTCAAATATACATACATGATAAGACAAATTTCTAATTAGATAGATTCTCTATCTCTCTCTATATATGTGTATTTATGTGTATGAATGGACCTGACTGTTTTGAGTATTCTCTCCCACTTCCTCTCCCCTTCATTTGGTATAATGATATGCTCTTGTTACTTCAAACTTGAATTCTTTAATCCATATTATAATGATTTTTGAGGTATAAACCTTGGGAAGCTGGATCGAGATAATCCTCAGACAGATATGGCGTTTCCTTACCTTTCTGATTTCGATATTCTCCATTAACTACAATCCATCAAGCTCGTCAAAGTTAAGAAAGGTTTATAGTAATGATATTTAAGTTGAATACAGTATAATTAGAAGCCGATACATGGCTTCATCAGACACTTGGGATATAAGTTATAAAATGATAAAAAGTTGCGGCCATTTCCAATCAATACTATTACCAGTATTTACTTCACTTCTCTTACCTCCCCTCCCCTCATCTTTTTTTTGATTCAGTAACTTAGAGGCATTATAAAGTCCAATTAATATTGAAATACACATTATTCATGCAATCTTGCAACATTAGCCAGTCACTTTCATATACTGTCTCTTTCTCTACCTTGGTCCACTCCCTATTCCCTTCATACTTATTATATGTATATGCACTACGTACCTCCCCCTCTCCAGCCCCCCATCCTCGAATATTATTTTCCACATCAAGAAGACCCAGTTCAGAAGAATAGCAAAACAGCATCCCAATGAAACTCTACTCATACTCAAGACTGTTGAAGTATTTCAAGAACGTACTCATCTCTACGATTGATGTATAGAACTATATTCATCTATTGCATGTATATTTAGTATTGAAAAATTGTCCTACATCCGCAACATACAATTTAATTTGACTGCTGTTGTTGTCGTTGTTGCTGTATCATTTGTTGCTCTTATAATGAATTATGCAGTGGATTGAAATGGTACATACCTTGACATTCGTAACATAAATAAACATATTGTGTGATATCCCATCTCAACTCATTCCACCTTCCTCTCTATCTCTTCAGCACCCCCAACCCCTCTAACAAGTACTCTTGTTGTAATCTGTACCAATTGATAGTCCATTTCCAGTGAAGAATACTGGCGAATATTATCGAAACACCACGCCACTTCAACGATTACTGTTTGCAAGAGTAATTCTGAATTATTAGACTGATGAAGTGGTTAAAGAGCAAGAAGCTACTGTCAGAAGTCTATCCATATCAATCTATGGGTTCGTGGTTTAGGTTACTCTATACTATATTGACCTCTATATTCGAACAAAACTACTACTTCTAGTGGAACTCAGTCCAAAACCATGCTACGCTAATCGATCCTTTAGTAAAATCATCCAGACTTCCCTCAGTGGAGACTGAGTCTTGTTGCTGTTGAATTTGCTTGAATTAAATAAAATGTTTCTTTAGCTATATGACTTTTGCTCTTAGGTGTTTACTTGTTTGCTCTCTTCTCTTGACTTGTGAGTTACAGTGAGCTATTGGACTTTAATGGTTGGATGAGATAGGATAGTAAGAGAATTGCTGTGACCAATCTGTAAAAGTTTATGGGATGGGATGGACTGAACGAACAACTGCTTCGAAGACAATAAATATTCATTTATTGAGTATGTTTACTATTTTTGCTTTTATGTTTTGCGCAAACCTACTGGTCGTCGTCTTCTCTTTCCTTCTATCTTGCTACATTTGTTCTCCCACTGCCACTTGCTTTCGACTGGTTGAGTTGTATAATATTCGATTCGAATAAGTTGAGAGTTGATGTTAAGAACCTGTGCTAATAGTTGTGGTGATAATGACGATGATGAAGTTTAACGGTTTTTCGTTGTTAATTTGGGATAGGGTATAGTGTTCTATTCTATCCAATTCTATTCACTGCAATACAATTTTTAAAGTGTGTCTGTGTATGTCTCTGAGTGTTTGTTGTAGATTGAATACTGTTAAATGCATTGCTGATGTGTAAAAAATGTTCAATTATCTATATCCCTTTTAAATCCCTAGGGCATGACTCAGAAAATAGACTAAATCATGGGAGGCTAAATACTTAATTCCAGAGGCTTAAAGCTTGTAGAATTCAATCAGTAGTTGCAATTAATCAGGAGAGAAAAGGGGACTTCTGGTAGTGAATTTTCAAATAATTAGCAAATTTTAAATTTTAATTAGTTTTAAGAAAATCGAAACTAGTCATATATAAACACTTGAAATATGGAGACCAATTTCCAATTATAAACCAAACTTATCTTTTTAGATAGTTTATAAGGTTATTTATTTTTGTTCTTTTTTTATCTCTAATTCGTACTTCTTAATTCGAAATATAAAATACCATACATCGAAAGCTATTCAACTAAAGGATATCCTTAGAAGTAAGAACACATTTATTAATTTTAATAAAAACCTACAACTTTAATATAATAATATAATAACTACAATGCAATTCTCAAAAGTTTTATTGTCTGCCTTAGCTGTCGTTGGTATTGTCCAAGCTGCTAATGACACTTCCAGTGCTACCTCTAAAAACGGTGTTGCTGGCCCACTATTGAACGAAAAGAGCGGTGCTGTTGGTGCTGCTATGGTTGCTGGTGTTGTTGCTTTGTTGATTTAATTCAATTGGACTATTATATCTGAGCCATACATATACCCAGGGTGGGTTGTGTTTTGATAATTATACTAGAATGTATATTTTTATTTCGTATTTTCTACTGTTTTAATTTAATATTTTATATTTATAAATATTTATTTATACTTTTTTATTCTAATATTATTTTATATTATTTTATATTATTTTACCAGTTTGTTTTATCAGTCTTGAACGCTTTGTCCTGATCCATTTTTATGTATTTTACCATGTCTTTATTTTTTTTTTGGCATATAATTAAACTAGATTCCCTTTATTTTGTAGCTCAAGAGATTCTAATGGCTCTTCCTCTATAAGGACAGTACTTTGTCTACTCACTTCCTGTTCCTTTAATCTAATAACCCAAATTGTACTACCTATAATTAAAAACATGCCAAATATAGACCATGCATTTGGCCACCTTCCCCAAAGGGTCACATCCCAAAAAATTGCATATATCACTTGCGTATATGACATCAAAGATCCCTTACCTGCCCTAACTTTTTGAATACCCATTGTCAATAGTAATTGGTGAATAAATCCACATACGCCAATTGTACAGAATAAGATCCATTCAGTGGAACCTTCAGGAACTTGAAATTTCATGGATGGGATAAAAAGTACACCAAGTAATGAGACAATACCTGTAACTACTGAAAAATAGCTGACATTCATAATGGCATGAGCTTTAGCTCCGATGAATCGTATCACAATGTAAACACCACTTAATGAAGCTGCTCCAAACAATGCAATAGTTGTCGCAATAAATCTTGTTCTTCCTGTTGCTATAGATAAATCATGACTTTTCTCATTTTCGATAGAGCCACCAAATATGAATGATGGCCTTACAATAAATAGTACCCCAGTAAGTGACAGAATTGACCCAACACCTTCTAATTTAGAAAATGGTTCACCTAGAACAAACCATGCCAAAAATAGTGTAAAACTTGGAGCCATAAATGAAATTAGAACAGCATCACTTATAGTTAAATACATTAACGAAAAGTACATACCAAAGACACCAATAAACCCAAATATACCCCTCAAAATTAGCCATTGTCTTACTTGTGGATTACCAAACGGCACATAAGGTATAGTTCTTCTATTCATATATACGTAAACTATTATTCCAATTGAAGTAATAACCATTCTAATCAATAGAATTTGTAAAGGTTTAATTCTGTCTTCATCTGGTTTATCTCCAAAAGTCTCCAAAACTTTTGTTGATACTTGCATCACTGAATTAAAGAAATAAGACACAATTAATAGAAATATCCCAGCATTTGGTTCCCAATATTGGTCTTTAAGTCTGTTAAACAAAGTATCTTTGGAGGTAGAGTCCACCCCTCCAGAAGCTACGTAGTTGAATTCTGTTTGAAGAGAAATCTCAGGATGCTTCAAGTTTTCAACATCAGCATTCACACTACCTGGTTTGGAATTCATAGCAGAATATTATTACAGTGAATGAGAGTCGACGAGTTCACCTTCAATTTATAATCCTCTCTATCAAAGAAATAGCATATAAAATAAATTTTAAGTGAGGCAGGTTAAACCTCATTACTCTATTAGTGATATTGAATTATTTCCCACTAAAAGGCTGTTATTAATATACTTTTATTACTAAATACCAAAATATCAAGAAATTGAAACAAGATAAAGGTTTATTATCCTTCGTCATCAATTTAATCTAATACACTCGATACAGCCATTGAAAAATTAGTCATAGTAACTGATTGAATCTTAAATTAGATACAGTACTTCCTCTTTCTATTAGCTTTATACATAGTTAATATCCCTCGCTATAGCTAAGATACTACCGGAATTTTTACAGACAAATTAAACCAACTTGGGAGTATATTCTATTCTGATTGATTAATGATAGCAACCATCTTGATCAAGTCAATTGGTCCCTTCAATTTTGTAAAAAAACTATATAGTCAACAATGATCTGAAAATTACTCCGACATAAGCTCAAGTATTACCTACTTTAAGTAATGGCAACTTAAGCTTACATTCTTAAAGATACGTTTTTACAACATTTCCTCTTCTCTTCAAAATAACCTTGAAACAATTTGGATCTTCCTTGGATAATTAACTATTGAATTTTCTCGAAAAGATTTTGACCTTGATATATAGATATCTAATCCAAACATAGTATATACATCGATTTCTATCTTTTTGGGTAATATTTGTTTTAGCTATTCCATTGTGTCTTTACTACTCTTGCTTCCAGTTTAAAGTCTTGAAAGAAGAAACAAGAGCAGGCCCTTAACGAAATTCGAACTGAAAAAATTCGAAATTATGATGTAAATTATAACATGGACGATGATGTATTAATAATACTGATAATTGGATAGGTATTTTGGGTCTTGGAATATTCTAAATGTGCATCTTGTAAAGTATTAAGGACTTTATATAACAGTAGCTAGCTAGATCATGCCTTTGGAGTCGAAATGGGCAGATGCCTCTTCTGATGAAGAGGAACAGGTACCAAAAGTTTCACCAAAGAAGAACAATTTAAATAACAGACATCGTAATGGAAATCGTGAGAAGAAGAAGGACACTACTTCGTTTATTGACAATGATAAACCTTCTATTAGTTTTAGTGGTGGTAAATTAGTGGTTCTTGATGAAGGTAACGAAAAGGGCCAGAAATCGATGACAAAAAAATATAGCAATGGTAATAATAAGAATAAAAATAACAGTAAAGATAAATTATCAGATCAAGAAACCAAACCTAATATAGTTTTAAGGGGCGGCAAACTGATCATTGAGGATAATAAGGAAATAGGGAATGGTAAGAAAATAAAAGAACAATTGCCAAAACAATCCAAGCTTGAATTATTGAAAAAAAAAATTGATGAACAGAAGACGATTTATAAGAAACATCAACATGAAGAGGAACAGAAGCAACTTTTATCTGATTTCCTAAATGGTGATGATAAGTTTAGTTGGGATGATGAAGATGAGGAAGAAGAAATTCTGAATCGTATAACAAATTCCTTAAAGGTATAGCATCTACCAAGAAAGGGACTTAATTACAAATAAATAAAACTTAAGGACATTTCGAACAATAAAGAACAATAATTAGTCATATATGTGTTTTTTGAATGTATCTATATAAAATCTATAATAACAATAATATTACTTTGAATTAATTAATCAAAAGTCGTATAAAAATTTTAGGGTAATTTATCTTTTATCACCTTCTACTTTTCTGGTTCTGTTTAAACCTAATCTTAGTTTAGCAAAAGCTGAAACCGTCTTATTCACTTTGGCAGCGTCTGCTCCTAATTTGAATTTCTCAGCTAAACGAACGACATAACCATTGATATATTCGATTTCAATGTCACGTAAATATAGAGTATCTTGTCTCATAGAGCTTGAGTTTTTTTTATTTATGACGCAGCCGATATGAATAATCTTCTTCACTAAATTATCCAAATTGAATACTGATTCAATTTCTAAAGTTGGATAATCTGGTTTTCCATTATAATTTAATTCATAATCAAACAATGGTTTATACACAACCTTCAAAATTTGTAATGATTCTTCAATGATCAATGAAAATATTTCTTCGCATGAGTTGCCAATTTCGCCATTAACGGCATCGACAGTTGCAGTTACTGGGTTAATGCAGGAATTAACTAAAAATTTAAAAAGCTGTCCTGAGAGCATTTCTTGGTACGTCATAAATTCCATACCAAATTCCTCACACATTGGCTTAGACATAAAGAGTCTGACTAGTTCATTATCTTTTAAATCCTTTTCCATAAAACTTTTAGTTTGGATAACGGTATCATCCCAAGGTAATCTTGAACACTTCATACCAGCAAATCCAGCATGGTTATAAATAAAACCTACATCTTGATATACACCATGGGAAATAACACCTTGGAATAATTGTGGTCTTGTTTTTTCATCTAAAAAGATTTCTTCTTTTAACAACTCTAAAACACCTAAGCCATTTTGAATTAAAACCATGTTGGTTTTTGAATCAATATATGGAAGGTATGGCTTCAATGCATCTTTAGTTTGATATGTTTTGGTTGTTATAACAATATTATCAATATGAACACCGGAGAATGACTCAGGTGATTCGGATTGTTCAACTTGAGCAGTTATTAAAGGAGCATCGGTTAGATATAATTTTTTCATTCCAAACACATTATTAGCTTCTTTTTGAAAAAGTTCTACTTTCTCATTTGACCTAAATAGAGGGATCACATTGGCATTGGTATACCTTAATAGATCTAGGGCCAAAACAGTTCCCATAGATCCAAAGCCTAGAATATGAACTGTTGGACGAGTTGTTCCAGTCATCTTGACCTTGAGTATATTAATATCTACTCACTGATCTGATTCCAAAAATGATAGACAATATATGTACATATATGGGTTCACCTATCTATAAACATTTCCATCAAAGTAAAAGATAACTTCAATGCATGAGTCCTTTATATGGATATTGGAACTTATATCAAGAATTTATATCACGTATCATGGCGCTACCTTATGAAGCTTTTTCTCGTTATTAAATTGGCAACACTTCGAAGGTGACAAAAGGGTAATTGATAGAATTGAATCTTTATTATAATGTCCTTAAAGGCTATTATTATGCAAATACTCGATTGTCCATTTAATGATATTAACCGTAATACATTCTTTGTAACTTATTATAGTTTATATTATATGCAAATAAAATCGCTATGGAGCATTAATTAATATATTATAGGCTTATTCATTATCTTGAAATTTTAGTAGAGATAATTGTTAATCTGTAGTTTTGAAGGGAGTTCAATCAGTCAAGTAAATTCTTCGAATTAAATATGCATAATATCGAATGTATTTTGCTTTTCTATGGCTAAGAATAGATCCATAAACTTTTAGCTGGAACACACAACTTCAATATGATTAAGTCGGAAAAATCTATTTATTGTGAGGAAAGAATCGTAGCAATCTTCATTATTTATAATCAAGTAGAATTTTACAGTTAAGAATATTACTTCAATAAAAAATTGACAGACAAAAATAACTAATTTGATTTCGCCCAGGATCGAACTGGGGACGTTCTGCGTGTTAAGCAGATGCCATAACCAACTAGACCACGAAACCATATTAATTGTTGAAAATTTATTTTTTTGTTATTGGTAGTAGAAACACATTCAAATTCGTTCGTATGTATTGATTTGTGATTATAACATAATACCAAGAAGTGAAGTATTCAATAAGCAAATGTAGAGAATTATGTTGTGGATTCTTTACAGAATCGTTAATAATAGTAGATTGTTTAGTTGTTTGCAAGGACATTCTTAATAAGTTGATATTGATCCGGTGTATTAAAGTATAAAATATACACATGGGAATATAGTACATATGATAATTGTCAATTAAGATCTTACCAGACTTTATATACAATGTTTAGATATTATTGACACGTCAGAAGCAAATACTTTTGTAGAGAATTATGTTGTGGTTTTTCTACCGAATCGTTCATAGTAATAGATTCTTTATTTATTTCCAAGGACATTCTTAATAAGTTGATATTGATCCAGTGTATTAAAGTATATAATATACACATGGGAATATAATTAACATGACAAGTGTCAATTAAGATCTTGTCATTTCTTATATAAAGTGTTGGAAAAGTTTTAACGTCAGAAATAACACTTTCGTGTAAAGTAACATTTCTTTATCCTATATGAATAATGTCGTAATACTGTATTATTTCGAGACTACTTCGAGGTTACTTCATACGAACCTTGAAGGTGAAGAAATATGTGTCACTACAAGAATGTTGTTACATGCTATTAACATTGATATTTAAAGAGATCATTGTATATTATTGTATATTATTTAGTATCTTACTTTGTACATAAAATATATATAGAACTTTATTATTATTAACAAGTATATTTACTTTAACCTACAGATCTCAACCCTTAAGATCCTATAGAATAAACGCCTACCAGCCTTCATTCTAACGTATACCAATTTAAAGATACAATTAAATAATAATTACAGGCCAAATAATACACGGTAGAAAAACCACAACATAATTCTCTACAGTCACTATTGCTATTTTTCGTACAAGGTGAATGTATCGATTTCTCTAATATATAAAAGGAACAAATTTTCAGTTCCGATATATAAAACTATTTATGTTATATAGACTACTCTGTTACAAGAGGATGAGCGAGTTACCACTCACTGACCTCAGTAATAGGTCAACGTACCTATTTAACGTATATCTACTTACATTGAAGCTTAAAGCTTATACCATTCTGACAAAAACGGCTTGTATAAAATCACTAACATGAATAAATCAGATATTACTTCAACATTTGAACACTAGGTATACAAGCCATAGATATAAATACTTAAGGTTTTTAGTGAAAAAGCTCTATAAGGTTATCAAACTATTATAATGATTATACAGTAGTGTTAAATATATAAAGATCTCTATGGTCTTCGGTTTAATAGCAAGAGATATATATCTTTATTTCAGGATCTATGTCCTTTACATATGTCATATTCGAGAGTGGCTGACGTCATTATTAAAGAAGACAGGATATTTCATCTTCCGGTATTATTGTGTATTGTTTGATCCGGAATATTGAATTATAATGTATTAAGTATTTATCTAGGGAAACAAGCCGTAGAAGTCAATACTTAAGGTTACTAGTTATAAGCTCTATGAGGTTAATTAACTATTATAATAACTATACAGTAGTATTAAATATATAAAGATCTCTATCTTCATCTGTTTAATAGCAAGAAGTGTATGTCTTTACTTCAGGAACTATGTCCTTTATATACGTTGTATTCGCGTTCTATTAGTGACTTTCTTGTCATGAAACATGACAAAGTCCTCTGTCCTTATTTTATCATTTTGTACTTAAGCGTAATCAATACAATTGTCATCTTGTCCTAAACGGAATTAATATAGCATTTATAAGACTTTAAATATGAAATTAACTTTTAGTTCTCAGATTTCATTATTAACCATTTTTTCTAAATTACACCTTCTAAAAATATATAGAATAATTAATTTTAAAGAATAACTTGAGTTAAAAACATGAAGTAAATTATTCACATTAATATAAATTCTTTCCATTACAAAGATATATTTTTGAATTTAAATTAATCTTGTCTACCTTTCACTCCTTCACTAACAAAAATTTATACTTTAAACTTTTGGAAATCGAATAACTCTGAATTTGAAATCTTGCTCTTCATTCATAAGCAAAATATTCATCTTACAAACCATTATTTCTAACATATATTTACTAACAATTTTTTAAATTTCCAGTTAATATGATGTGAGTCTTTTTATTCACTAATGATTATTTCAAAGGAATTTTTTAATAATATTATAAAAAAAAAGGAAAATTCCTCTTCTACTCATTTGAAAAGGTAACACAGATTTACATTCTAAATAAAAGTACTAATTATAACTGTGTGATATATTATGTTCTCCGTAATTTACCATTGGTATTTGCATACCAATGGAGTTAAAATAAGTTTTTACTCTATTCGAAATTAGAAAAAACCAATAGTTGAACTTTACTCTTGACACTCGGTTCTTGTAATAAACATAACCTTAGACTTTTAGGTTAATAGCTTAACTTATAAATATTCAGATGAATGACGGATGAGAAAATAGATGACCAAGGAATAATAGTCCTTGTTTAAAAAAAGAGTTTGTTGAATCTATATGATCTCAAATTCGACCTGTACCATAAAAAAATATTATTCTTTTTAGAGTTGAGATTTCATTTAGAGTTTGCATCATATTTGGGTATTTAGTTTAAGTAAAGCAAGCTACACTACAAATTAACAATGGCCTTACATCAGAAATAGTAAAAAGTAATTTTATTGTGCATGTCAATTATTAAATTTATAACTTGTAATCCCCGTTCTTTTGAAATATCGCGTACTTAATTAAATTTATTTCTGGTCCAATATTTTATTAATCATCCTAAAGAGAGATTCAAAATAAATTTTAAATCTCAAGACGATGGACAAGGCAAAGAATCAACAAATTTTAATGTTTGAAATTAAATAACCTTGATTGTTACTATTTTCATTTGCTTCTCCACTTTTAGATTTACTACATATTTCATGTTTTTTGACTCTCACACGAAAATATCATTAGGTTTATAATAATCAAGCAAAAACTAATTGAAGGAGTGACACCAAAATACCATTTGAACATATCATAAATATGACACTCGAACCTCATCATCGAAAAATAATTATACCAACGATTATGAAGTAGAAGTGTTAATGATCTGTAGAAAATACTACATAAATACATATATTAATTCACTATCCATTGTTAACATTCTCTATTAAATTTCATATGACGTCATTTGACCAAAGTCCTTCGCCAAGAACCTATTGCATACCAGTCGTTTCTTCTGTCAGTAAAGTTGATGAGATATTGCTTATTATAATTTCTCATACAAGGGTTGATTTATGCATATATAGATAGTTGTTAAAAGGTCAGAAAGTTATGGATGGATCTTTTCTGTAAAGTAATGCTATCTTTTATCTATTTCTCTTATTCAATGACAAAACAATTATCGATGTTTTTACAATTTAAGAAATGCAGCATTAATGCATAACAAACTTTATTACTTATGAAGAGGAAGCAATTGAGTTTCCAGCTAATATTCTTTAGCCTTTATCTATACCGACAGATTGATGCTGAAACCATCCAAACAGTTTATAAAATTACATTAATTTTAGCTGGTATTCTATTGGTATAAGAAGTATGTAAGTTGCTCCAACATTTGAGACTTGAGGTTAAAAGTATTGCAATTTTGTTAAGTTTAATGATGTTGGTATGTAAGTTTATTAGATTTCTAATAAAGTAGAAACAATTGTAGCATTTTTTTGGTTTTCTTTACTGCTTGTGGAATAGCTTCATATCAAAAACTCGTAATGCTCATAAATTTCAATTTTCAAATCTGCAAGAAAACTACAGTTGTACATTTCCTGCTTATTCATTTATAAACTCTCCTAGATGTCTATAAATTACTTTTCAAAATCTTTAAATTAAATAAGAAGAAAAGAAACAAATACATATATAAATATGTATGCTTCTCTTCAAAAAGTTTTAAGATTTGAAAGAATGGCAATGCTTTAACCATTCTACCATTGAATTACACTTCAAATATAATAATATAAACGCTGAATACCAAAGAATTTTACCATTTATCTCTACAATGATTACATTGGATCCTAATATTACGAGCGACGCTCAAGAAGAGAAAGGGCAAGCTGTTATAGAGAATTGTTACTTGGGGCAGGATGTTATTAGTGAAACATTAAGCTATAAAGATCTTTCAAATACGACTCCAGAATCTACTATCGATAAATCAAGATGGAGAAACTTCTTAGATTCTTTTAAAAGGATCGAAGTTGAAGAAGTGGATCCAAACCTAACAGACATAGAAAAAATTGCAATCAAGACTGCTCGTTCACCTTTACAGCATAAATTGAAGAGTAGACACCTTCAAATGATTGCTATCGGAGGTGCTATTGGTACAGGTTTATTTGTTGGTAGTGGTAAAGCTTTAAGAACTGCAGGCCCAGCAGGTATATTAATCGGCTGGGGTATCACTGGTACCATGATTTTCACAATGGTAATGGCATTAGGTGAACTGGCTGTCGTTTTTCCTGTCTCAGGTGGCTTTCTAACATACGCAACAAGATTCATAGATGAATCATTTGGTTTTGCAAATAATTTCAATTACATGTTTCAATGGCTTGTTGCATTACCACTGGAAATTGTGGCTGCCTCTATTACCGTCGATTATTGGGAGACACCTGTCAGATACACTGATGGGTTTGTCGCTCTTTTTTGGTTAGTAGTCGTCATTATCAACATGTTTGGTGTCAGAGGTTATGGTGAGGCAGAGTTTGTATTTTCCCTAATTAAAGTTATCGCCGTCATTGGGTTCATCATTTTAGGAATCATATTGGTATGTGGCGGTGGTCCAGTTGGTGGATATGTTGGTGGAAGGTACTGGCACGACCCAGGAGCATTTGCTGGTCATAGCCCAGGAAGAAGGTTTAAAGGTTTCTGTTCTGTTTTTGTTACTGCTGCATTTTCTTTTGCGGGTAGTGAACTAGTTGGGATTGCCAGTGCAGAATCTAAAAATCCCAGAAAATCAGTTCCACAAGCTGCGAAACAAGTTTTCTGGAGAATTTTGTTATTTTATATCCTTTGTTTATTATTAGTTGGTCTTTTAGTCCCATACACAGATCCACGTCTCTTAGGCTCTTCAGGTGTAGATGCATCCGCTTCCCCATTTGTCATTGCAATTGTTACTCATGGGATCAGTGGTTTACCATCCGTTGTCAATGTAGTTATCCTAATTTCCGTTTTATCGGTTGGAAATTCCTCCATTTATACCTGTTCTAGAACACTGGTAGCCTTATCTGAACAAGGCTTCTTGCCTAAAACTGTCGCCTATATCGATCGTAAAGGTAGACCACTTGTTGGTATTGCTATCTGTAGTGGGTTTGGTTTAATTGCCTTTGTTGCCGCTTCAAATAAAAAGGAACAGATGTTTAACTGGTTACTTGCTATATCAGGAATTTCTTCGTTTTTAACATGGGGAAGTATATGTTTTTGCCATATTCGATTTAGGTCTGCTTTGAAGGTCAATGGCAGGAGTGACGATGAATTACCATTTAAATCTCCTGTAGGCATTATTGGTTCATACTGGGGAATGTGCTTGGCTGTACTCATGCTAGTCGCTCAATTTTACAACGCTTTGTTCCCAATAGGAAGTAGTCCAAACGCTTATGATTTCTTTTCAGCTTATTTAGCAGCACCTATCGTCTTAGCATTCTATATTGCCCATAAACTTTGGAAAAGAAATTGGAAGCTTTTGATACCTTTAAAAGATATTGATATCGACACAGGTAGAAGAGAAACTGATATCAATTTATTAAAGCAGGAAATTGCGGAAGAGAAGGCTGCATTGGCGATGAGGCCTTGGTGGTACCGTGTATACGTCTTCTGGTGTGGCTAGTTGGTATAACCTCTTGACCAAACTTTATAAGAAAAATTTGTCAATAGGCTTAGGAACTATTTTTTTTCTTTAGCTATTTCCTATCAAAACGAAATGTCACTGAATGACATCCACATTTTCCGTCATTTTGGATCATTGTACATTTCTTATTTCTCAAAAATGGTAACATCTTGTATATTTCTATATTAATCAATGTTTATTTTAAATCCTTGATATTTTTGAAATTCTGAATTTTCCTTACATTTTTTTTGTTATCTAGAGGGTAGATACCAAACTGTGTCATCAACTAGAAATTATAGGTTATCTCGGAAACTAAATCAAGCAATTGGAGATGATAGATAACTAATTAGAAGATTCACTAATGAGTTTAATCGTTCATTCGTTTTAACCAACCACATTTCATGGACACAGTTTTAATTTTTTTTTCTCATTACAAAATTTATTTTACAACACTTCTTACTTTTATTAAGGTATCTTTTGAAATGACTATTATCTGGATAATGTAAAGTGGTAGGGGTATTATTCTGTGAAATTCAAAATTTGACGAAATGCAACAATAGTACATGTTTTGGATTTCGAAAAAGGTGAATAGATCTAGTACATTTTAATTTCAATTTCATTATTAAGTTTAATGTGGTTTGAAGTTTTACTGTATAAGCAATTGTAAGGGTTCTAAGATTAATCTTCACCTGTTGTAAAAAATCAATCAGATTCAAAATCAAATAAAAACGAACAATAGGAGTCGATAAATACAGAAATAAAGGGTACTAGCACTTGAAACAATACCAGAATCAAACGAAATGATCAAGATTTTACTGTATCGACAAAAAGACTAATAACAACTAATGTTTTTTAGTCTACTCGGATTTAGATATAAGATAAAATTTGAAACCACTCTCCCTAATTCTGTCCGAAAATATCGAACTGTCTGGTAGAACTCATCACACATCAAAGACAGTTTTTATCAATAGTCGTTTTCTTGCCCTCTCTATATATTTACCAGTTACATTAACCAAATATAGAAAAAATTCCTCCTATATCGATCAAGTTGCCAAATCGATTAAGCTACATACAACAAACGACTTCTGATACCCCTCTTCCTTTAAGATCTTATACTATTCAGATGTCTACAACCAAAGACTAATCTATTGTGCTTTAAAGGTTGCTGTTCCGATATTATCGATAACAGTTAAATGTTACAAAACCTTTTATCACGTATCTGAATAATAGCCATCGCTTCAATCAATCTACTGTTATCAAAGAATAGCAACAGAAATAGTAATGGAGGAGATCAAGAAATTTTCAGCAACCTTTACCAAACCACTTTCTTTAATAGATTAGTTTGGCTGCAACCAGGTCTTCACGAATAAAAAAAGTGATATTCGATAACAAAACTCCTTATCTAGAGATTTTTGATTCTTTGGTACCTCGTCTTCTAAAGCTATCTTGACTATTGATTTTAGATCTTAATCTAAAGGCGTTTCGACTTTTCCACAAGTGGATAGGATGTATTTGATTATTCCAGCTTCGAAAACCTAATCACTTCATGTTGTATTGATAGAGAGATAGTCAGCATACCGCAATATTTTGTTGTTAAATCAGCTGATTGTGAATTTCTGTCAATATTACGCGATGGGATAGATAATATGACCCGGTAACGGAGAAAAGCTACATAATAAGATGGTCTTGACTGCATGTTGCATGTGTTGCATGAATAACCTCAATTTCTTATTGCCTATCCTTTATAAATGCTGCGGCTGAGATGATTACATTATATGGCTGAGCTCTAGCTTCTGTCTAGTTTTTTTGTTATCTAGATCATTACCAACTGCATGTAGCTTACAGCATATATATCTTCTCCTGTAATACCTCATCCCATTAAATCAAAGCGTGATTACCTTTTTTAACAAAAAAGCACTTGAATCTAATCAATCTTCATGCAAGGATACACCCAAGTAATCACATAATTTTGATGAAATCAACGATAAAGTAGTTACAAGTTAACATGCATACGTTGTCAGACAAACTTCATCTAACCACATGTACTTCAAACTATACCTTGGGTTTGCTGACATTGGTTTAATGATATATGGCCGTACATTGATTTAATGGATGAGACATGTCTTCCTGAAGTCGGCATTTAATTGCTGTTCTTTGGTGCTCAATTGGAAGATAGAAAGGAAACAAAATACACAGACATGTGATTTTACTACATCTAAATATGTATGGCACTTTGCCACTACTTCCTTTTACTTGTTTAGATTTCTGATGTTAGATAGAGAAAGTTTTGATGTTCTCTTTTTGCTCAAACTTTTTGCTACTCTGACATTTTGAATAATTTAGTAGGTCATTTGAAAAATTAAAAATGGCCAACCTTAAGTAGGTTATAGAAAGATATAGTTATCTCTAGTATTTTCAGATGGATTAATTGATTATTTTTATCTATAATTTTAATCAATTTACTGCTTGCATTTTTATCCACATTCTTGCTTTTATTTTTTACTATCTACTCCCCCAACTATTATTTCCTGATTAGTGTCAGAAAATGGATTTGTAGTTTCTAATTGATAAATTTGCATATTCATAACATCTAATTTAATTAGTTCTACTATTCTCTCGAAAATATATAAATGTAACCTTGGAATCTTGAATTATTTTCTTCCCTGTTATTATTCAATTTTAATTTACTTTATACATTCTTATATCTGTACCAAAGATATATTCAAAGCATATATCGCCAAGATGAGTTCACCAGAGGAGTATAACTTAGAAGACAGATCTAAGGAAAAAAATATCACTATCATACGAGATGATTTTTCAGGCCAAGATATCGTTAGTGAATCTTTGGAATCATTTGACAATCAAATTGATTCATCAAACTATGCATCACATCGATCAGCCTGGGGAAACTTTTTAGACTCTTTTAAAAGAGTTGAAGTTGAAGAAGTGGATCCAAATCTAACAGACCTAGAAAAAATTGCAATCAAGACTGCTCGTTCACCTTTACAGCATAAATTGAAGAGTAGACACCTTCAAATGATTGCTATCGGAGGTGCTATTGGTACAGGTTTATTTGTTGGGAGTGGTAGAGCTTTAAGAACTGCAGGCCCAGCAGGTATATTAATCGGCTGGAGTATCACTGGTACCATGATTTTTACAATGGTAATGGCATTAGGTGAACTGGCTGTCATGTTTCCTGTTTCAGGTGGATTCACAACATACGCAACAAGATTCATAGATGAATCATTTGGTTTTGCATGCAATTTCAATTATATGTTACAATGGTTAGTTGTCCTACCGTTAGAAATCGTTGCAGCCTCTATTACCGTCGCATATTGGGAGACACCTGTCAGATACACTGATGGGTTTGTTGCTCTTTTTTGGTTAGTAGTCGTCATTATCAACATGTTTGGTGTCAGAGGTTATGGTGAGGCAGAATTTGTATTTTCAATTATTAAGGTTACAGCAGTAATTGGCTTTATTATATTAGGTATTGTATTAGTATGTGGCGGGGGCCCAGTTGGTGGATATGTTGGTGCCAGATACTGGCACAATCCTGGTGCATTTGTTGGTAGCACTTCAGGTCAGAAGTTCCACGGTTTTTGCTCCGTCTTTGTTACTGCTGCATTTTCATTTGCTGGTAGTGAATTGATTGGTTTGGCAGGTTCAGAGGCAAAAAATCCCAGAAAAGCTGTTCCAAGCGCTGCTAAGCAAGTTTTTTGGAGAATTCTATTATTCTACATCATATGTTTACTATTAATTGGTTTCTTAGTCCCATACAATGATCCACGTTTAATAAGTTCATCTAGTGTCGATGCATCGGCCTCTCCATTTGTCATCGCAATCGTTACTCATGGTATCAGCGGTTTACCATCTGTCATCAATGTAGTTATCTTAATTTCAGTTTTATCGGTTGGTAATTCTGCCATTTACAGTTGTTCTAGAACATTAGTTGCTTTATCTGAACAAGGGTTTTTACCAAAAATCGTATCCTATATTGATCGTAAAGGTAGGCCCCTTGTTGGTATTGCCATTTCTTCAACATTTGGTTTAATTGCCTTCGTTGCTGCATCCAATAAACAAAATGAGATGTTCAATTGGCTACTTGCTATCTCAGGGCTGTCTTCCTTCTTCACTTGGTCTGCTATTTGTATCTGTCATATTCGTTTTAGAGGTGCTCTAAAGGCTCAAGGCAGAGGAACTGATGAGCTTCCATTTGTATCACCGGCTGGTGTAATTGGCTCTTACTGGGGATTGTTCCTAAATATTTTAATGTTGATAGCCCAATTTTATATAGCTTTATTCCCAATAGGAGGTAGTCCAAGTGCTTATGAATTCTTTTCAGCTTATTTAGCAGCACCTGTCATCTTAGCATTCTATATTGCCCATAAACTTTGGAAAAAGAATTGGAAGTTTTTAATACCTTTAGAAGATGTTGATATCGACACAGGTAGAAGAGACACTGATGTCAATTTATTAAAGCAGGAAATTGCGGAAGAGAAGGCTGCATTGGCGATGAGGCCTTGGTGGTACCGTGTATACGTCTTCTGGTGTGCATGATTCTTGTATTTTCGATTTATCTTAATAATTTCCTGTATTATAGTTAATATAATCATTAATAAACATTTTATCCGAAACGTATGATTTTATTAAACACATTCTAATAATTACTTTAATACTTGGACATCTTTAAAATGAAATTCAAACTTAATCACAATCAAGTGAATTATTTGATCTAGGGTCTATGAAATATTTCAGATGAATATGTATAAATTTTCAATTAAAATTTGGTATACTTTCATGGAATGACACTAACAAAGTTTGACTTCATTAAATAAGTAATATACCCAACCAAACATCAATATTTATTTAGTAAGGCAGTAACTCTCAAGTCGATTGATTATAATTAAGTAAGTTTATACCAAAGTTATATTGAAAATAGTGTTTAAATATAAAAATTAAAATCCAAATGAGATGACTAGCAAATTATAATGTTAATTGTTTACTTTCAATTGGTGTTTTGCAAAAGGTAAATTCAATAATATAAAAATATTACCTTTGATAAGAGGGTTGTAATTGCTATCTTTCCTTTAGAGATGTAATTTTCCAACTCGTAAAATAAATTTTAACCGCTCTTAAAATGAAAAGTAAAAGTAATTACAGATTTTCAAAGTTAATAAAACCTTATTACATATTCGTTATATGATGAAATCAAAATTTCTAAAATGTAAGGTAATGATTTAACTTTACAAAAAAGAAGAATCAATTATTTTATAGGTTAGTTTCTAAAATTAGTGCTGCTTGACAATTCCAAAATTGTTTATCTTCAAAAAATAGACAACTTTTGAATCTTCTTTTCGTCAAGGCTAAAAATAAAATTCTAATTTAGAACCATTGTTTTAAAATGTACCAGAAGTTCTATAGCACAGTAACATAATTGAACTTTACTAATGAATATTTATATTAATAACTTAAACAATTCATTTAAAGAGCATTCGTGTGTATATCACATTATTAAGAATAGTCGAATTAGTTGTTACTGAAATTTTGTCTGACGTTTTATAAAATAATACACGTGCTCCAACTCTAAAGGGATCCTTTCTTAAAGTCTGTACCATGTATGGATCAAATTGGTGAAATGATAATAGATAAGAACTACAATGCTATACAGGATCCTTCTACAAGTTAGATATATAAATAAATAAATAATATGAGTTCCTAGTATTTATTCAGCTGAAGGTTGAGTACAAAATTTTCATAATTTAGTTCGAGTTAACGGTTGTTTCCTTCTGGATAAATATCGAGATATGAATACCTGCAGATAACCATTTCATATACAAATGTATATGCTTTGATAATTAAATAAATTGTCTTTTTCCATTATAATTATTATCTATTAACATTTTATGCTTGGTTAGGTCAGCACTCAGATCCCTTTAGTATATCAAATTATTTGGTAAGCTAGATCTGGGAATTGACTTGTATTACGTTGTCCGTGCCAGTGATACAAATGATGACCTGTTATCCTAAAATGATAAAAGGCTAGATTTTATCTAGAATATATACGAACCAGTGGCTTGATCATGGGATTCGAAAAGCTGACACTTATAGTTCAAATCTTCTTCTATCTATTATCACATTTGTAGCAGAACAATCCTACTGGTAAAGACAGCGTCACGTGCCAGTCATGTGATTCATTTTATTATTCCAATAATAATTGAGTTCAATTGAAGAAAAGACATATTTTACGTTAATGTGTTGTACTCAGTAGTATGTATATTAAATAGTTAGGCAAAGAAGAGTGCGAAAAATATTTAAACGTAACAGTCTTGGCAGAATAAAATTTTACAAAATTTTGTTGTATTATTTAGTGAAGGCATTCTAATAGTTTGTTAAGGTTCGTAGTGTTGAAATTGTTGATCATTTTTAATAGGTGACATATTTCTTAAATTATATTTCTCCGTGAGGATTTTATATATAATATAAAATAATAATATAAATATGTAAAGGTAATCTTGGAAATCAGATTATCCTAATCTTGAGATTAGTGTCCGTATTTATACGTTTAATCTTCGATCTCACAATCTTGTAATTACTAATCATTAATTCTAACGATTCCTTGCACTCTCACTCAAGTATTTTAGTTTATTGGTAATTTACCAATAATATTCTTTTTATTTTGTTTCTAGAATGTTCTACAATGTTGCAAACAATCAATAACCTGATTGTTAGTAATTACCTGATTAGTTATTGTATACCATATTAATAGATTGATTTATGTTACATTATCATAGATATATCTATGACGTCATGAACATCTTATAAAGTAGTCACGTGTGAGTGGAAATAAGGAACATTCTGGAACCTTCTAGGTCAGAACACGTAGGACGTTGCTTACGATCAGGGTTAATAAGATGGACACCAGTCAGAATGTGAGATGTCACAATATGAGTTGGCTGCAACCAACTCATGAAGGAGATTAGGAAATATATAAAAGAATAGAGTAGATATGTATATTAGGAAGAGTTTCCATTTAGTAAGGAAAGTCAAGTAAGAAATATATATTGTTGTAACCTAAAATGTATGGTTCACACTAATGGGTTTCAAGGTTATGGCAATAAAGGTTATGGCAATAAAGGTTATGGCAGTAAAGGTTATGACAGTAAAGGTTATGACACGTTGCAATTGTTCGATCGCAAATGTCATACTCGACCTTCTAAGTAATTGCCAAATCATATCATAAGAAGTGAAGTGCAAAGGCATCATAATTTATTATCATAAATAAATAATATTAAGATTATGAGATTGGATCTAAACATATAAAAAGGCATGACATTTTGGTACATCTAAAATATTGTTTATCTAAAATATTAATATATATTTATTTAGTTACATTTATAAGACACTACGGAGAAATAAATATAAATATTATATTAAAAACATCTTGTATCAATCACCAAAATGAATCAATCAGATATTACTTTTACATCTGAACATATATCAATATATTTAGAGTTGTATTTTAATCAGAGTTATTCATATTAATAACTAGTAAGCACATATTATACAATAAATTTTTGTTGTATGCCAAACCCTCTAGTGTGTGTCACCTTTCAGCTTAGAATACAACTTAATTTATTATTTCTAATTAGCAACCTTTATATATGGATAGCTAATATACATCTTAGTGATCTACCTACTGTATTTATATACCTTCATTATTGACTCACTTTCTTGACATGTAAGAGTCATTCTTTCTCAACCCGGACCTTGTTAGATTATCACATTCATGTTCCAACCTGTCACATTCACATTCCAACTTATCACATGCTAGTTCCGACTAATCACAATTGTGTCCTAATTCATTACGACATCTTCTCCCTCTTCTTCCTCTCGAAGAGTTCCTACTAATTGCATAAATGTCGCCAGCATATTTAATCTTTTCGTTGTTGGTATTCTATTAAATTGTTTTTTCGATAACTCAACTGTTATCTTCGGGTCTACTCCTTTGAATAAGCAATAATACTTTTTATTCTTATCATCTTCTCCTACTAGCGCTATAACCTCTTCTATTCTCTCCTCCTTCTCTTCTTCAGTGTGAGGTGGTTCTCTGAAATACATATCTGATCTCTCTTTGTATTTCTTCAAGTAGGTTATATTAACG